>NW_004444025.1:3797066-3826511 GCF_000243295.1 Trichechus manatus latirostris
GGTCCCAGACAGAGCTGGAGAAAAATGTAGAACAAAATTCTAACTCACAAAAAAGACCAGACTTACTGGCCTGACAGAGACTGGAGAAACCCCAAGAGCATGGCCCCCAGACACACTTTTAACTCAGTACTGAAGTCACACCCGAGGTTCACCCTTCAGCCAAAGATTAGACAGGCCCATAAAACAAAACAAGCCTGAATGGACACACCATCCCAGGGGCAAGGACAAGAAGACAGGAGGGGACGGGAAAGTTGGTAATGCGGAACTCAAGGTCGAGAAGAGGGAGTGTTGACATGTCATGGGGTTGGCAACCAAGGTCACAAAACAATATGTATATTAATTGTTTAATGAGAAACTAAATTGCTCTGTAAACTTTCATCTAAAGTACAATAAAAAATACAAAGTAAATTAATAAAATGTTTCAGATAGTGATGAATATTGTAAAGAAAATGAAAAAAAACAGTCTAATAGGCTAATGACTAGCAAGAAATGTGGGGGGACTTGAGGGTGGTCCCAGCCGGCTCTCTAAGGGAGGGATATTTAAGCTGAGACCTGAATAAGGAGGGGCACTGCCGTTCCTGTAACAGTCTGGAGGAAGAACGATCCAAGCAGAGGGAACAGCTAGTGCAAAGACCAAAATTAGCTTGTCCAGAGAGATTGTTCTGTGTGGCTCAGGCTTAGTGAGGGAGGAAAAGTGGACATAAACCAAATCAGAGAAACCAAATCAGTGGCCCATTCATGTAAGGTTGAAAGGGGATGCTGAGAAGTTTGGATTTTATACTAAGAAATGGGATGTTAGTAGGACACTTTGGTGATCTCCTTTGGTATTGAACGATCTCTCTGGCTGTTGTGTGGAGAACAGGTTGAAAAGAGGCAAGAGTGGAAGCAGGAGGACAGAGTGAGAGACAAATGTAGTTAGGAAATGACAGTGACTCAGGCTCTGGGGGAAGAAGCAGAGGTGAGGAGAGGTGGACACGTTCAGGGTAATTGTGGAGAAAGAGTCGGCAGCACTTGTGAAGGACTGCAAGTAGGTGTTGAGGGAAAGAAGGAAAGAGAATCCTCTATCCCTAAAAGATGAGAGAATGCAAAAGGAAGTGTAAGAGTCGGAGAGAAGCAAAAGGAAATTATTTTTAAAAGAGAAAAGAATATGCAGATAAGGAGTCATATAATCTATGGCTTATTTATTCTTAATCTTAACTATTCAATTAATGATTAGTTATTCACCTCTAAAGAAATGGTTCTCCCCCTTACCAACCCATTTATTGATTTAGTGAGCTGGGTAGAGGTGGGCAGGTCAGCAGGCAGCCATTCAGAGTGCATGACCAGAGAGGGAGACAATGACTCTGTCCTCCCTGCTCAAGCTGCTGACCTGACTTAGCAGCCACCTGCCCTCACAGGCTTCGCTCGTAATTGGCGGTGGCAGCATGAACAGAAACCAGCCGTCAGCGGTACACACAAAGTGACCACAGGGGCCGAGGGTCATTAGAAGCCAGTCAAGAAAGGTTTGGAGGTGGAACTGCTCTACAAAAGATTGAGAAGAATAATGACTAGTTCTTCTTATAAATAGGCATTTCTAAGAAAAGGAGGAAGACAAGCTTATCTAGCTGGTGTGAGAGAAGGTCTCAGCATCAAAATGGCCCTCAGACGGCTCTTGGCATCTCAGCTAATATTAGGGCCATGGTGTTCAGAATTTCATGGATTGGGGATTGATTCTATGGTATATATTCCATGAAATATATTCTTAACACGGTTGTTAGTTATAACAGAAGTAACCTGGAAGTTACTTCTTAGAAAAAAATGGAAACTGACATTTAATACATGTAACTTCTGTGAAAGGCAGTATGGGGGGGGGCCTTTCACATCCAGTAACTCCATCTAATCATACCAAATAATCCCTTGTTCTAGAAGAAGATACAGAACAATGAAAAAAACATGCTGTAAGTGCACAATAGCACAACTGGGAGCACCCAAGAATAACCCACCTTGCCGTGAAGCAGCCAGGTTTAGCCTGTGCTGTGAGCATTCAGTACAGATACGCTGTTGTCTAAGGTTGTTATTCCAAGGAAAGAAAACAGCAATAAAATGCAGTGCTCCCATTTAAATAAGCCTCTTTGATTTTGATGAATACTAAGGAGTTGTATGGGAAAGCAATAAGTCCTCAGTGGATGTTATTAGCAAAGTAATACCCACCATGTGAATCCTAAAAAGGGAGCAGTGGTCGCTTACCTGAAGCCTGTGGACAAAAGGTCAGCCAGCAGCCACTGCCCTGAGCTGCCCCTCGATGCCATCCATAGTCCTGCTTATTGTATTCTCTCCCCTGAAAGGTAATATCTCCACTATGCACCATGAGACATCTATGTCACTTCCAGCGAAACATTGTCCAACTCTCATAGCCTCTAAATGCTTTGGTTACAGATAGAAAAAAATCAGACTCCAAAACATAAACACCTGGGTGATATGGACTGAAGTACCTTATAAATAATATTCCTGGCATTTAAAATTCTTTGTGTCTCATACTCATAAGTCTCAGAATGCTTAAAGTATACACACACACACACACACACAAGCATGATGTCCAGGTAATTCCATATTTACTCCAAAACTGTGTGGATATATGCCCAAATACCAGGCAAAAGGGAAGAGGAGGGTCAAATAGTCTCCAAATAATATATATTTTAAAACCTGGAAATTTGACAAATCATTTTAGCTACAATAAGTTAAGAATATAAAGATATTTACCAAATTTACTTACAAAATTTTTATTATTTTGAAACTTTCAAACCTAAGAAATTTTGCAAGAGTAGTACAATAAACACTTATATACCTTTCATCTAAATTCACTCATTATTATCATTTTCTACATTTGCTTTCTATCTCTTGCCAAACATACATACACATTTATTTACTTGCTAAATAATTTGGGAGTAAATTGCAGGCATTATGACCCCTTACTCCTAAATATTTCAGCATGCATCTCCTAAGAATTATACTCTCTGATTTAGCCCTGATGAACCAAAAACACCAAACCCAAACCCGTTGCTGTCGAGTCAATTCTGACTCATAGTGACCCTGTAGGACAAAATAGAACTGCCCCATAGGATCTCCAAGGAGCGGCTGGTGGATTCGAACTGCGAACATTTTGGTTAGCAGCCATAGCGCTCAACCACTGCACCTCCCGCGCTCCTTAGCCCTGACGCAACTAGTAAATTGAGGAAATTTTAAATTGATATAATACTATCTAATATAAAGTCTGTATTCATATTTCATCAGTTGCCCTAATTACAGCCTTTATAGAAATATTAATATTTTTGGTTTTTTTAATCCAGGATCACACATTCATTCAGCAACCACATTTTTATAGTTTCCTTTAATATGGAGACGGTGACATTGAAAGTTTTGAAGAATGAGTGCCAGTCATTCTATAGAATATTTCCTATTTTTGGTTTGTTTGATTACAAGCATACTCCTTTCCATATACCTATAAGTGCACATTTTGCAAACACAAGACAGTTACAAAATTTGTCATGGAACTATGCCAGAGGACAGCTACGTGCTGTATTAGGGGGCTAATCTCCTGGTAAAATGTCTCTTCACATCTGCATCAGTTTTTCTCTAAAAGTGTGGCTCACAAGACTTCCTGTTTTCACATCTCATTTGTTCTTCTAATTGTTCTCAGCCAGTCTCAAAGGGAAAACATCATATTTATCTACCCTGACTAACTTTCAAAGTCATTTTTAAAACTTTTTGACACTAAATTCCACTCCTTGCCTTCACCTTTTGACAATCATTTTCAGGGTTCCTTCACCTAGATACACTTACTGCTCTGTTGCTCCCTGCAGGGTGAAGAGTCTATATTATTTTCATCAATCGCTTCTGTGTTGGTTAGAAATGCATTCTAGATGCAACAAAGGACAAGACCAAGCAATGGTGGCTTAGAGAAATATGAATTTATTTTTCTCACATAAGCAGAAGTCCAGAAGTAAGTGCTTGTGGCATTGGATTGGCTGTTCACATATGCCATCGGGATCTGACTCTTTCTAACTTTCCTATTCCATGATGCTTTGACATTGGTTTCCATGCTATGCTTGTCTCCTAATGGATGGAAGGATGGCTACTGTAGATCCAAACATTAAGTCCATGTTCAAAGTAGGAAGAGGAGGGGGAAGAGTGGCACGAAGGTCTATCTTTCCCCTTTTACCAGGAAAGCTTTCCCAGAAATTCCCCCAAGAAGACTTCTTTCTACCTCTTAGGTCTCATTGGTTAGAATTCGGTCACATGGCCACACCAAGCTGCAAGGTAAGCAGGGAAAACAGGAAATAGGAGTATCATTATTTTTTGAGCCAGTCACCATCTTATCATCTGGTACTAGCCATTGTCAGCACAAACAAAATCGAGGTTCCATTATCAGAGGGAAAGGGGAAAACAAATACTAGATAGACCATTAATAGTTTCTCTGACACCTCCAAATCAGAATTTCAATTTATTCATTCCTTATGCCTTCTCAATTCCATTCCATATTTCCTCTCAAGTTTTCATTTTTCTTCTCTCCATAGTACACTGCTCTTAAAAATTGAACTTTCAAGCTTTTTTATTCACACTCCATTTTCAACGTACATCAATAATATTACATCAGTTAGTATTGCCTTCTCATTTTACAAGTAAGGAGAAGCTTAAATCCAGCAAGGTAAAGTGACTTGCCCAAATTTACCCATCAATTCAGAGGAACACTCAAGAATAAAGCAAAATTCTAAGGACTATCAGTACTGCAGTAACTGCCCCTCAGGGTACAAGGTACATATTTTTGCATTATGCTCTGTTTGGTCCCTTATTCCCATTCCTTGTCTGTTTAAATATGTAACATTTCCCATGATGCTTAACTAATTCAGCTGTTTATTACGGAGACTTCTTTAAAGAGGAGAACTAATGAGAGAACCATATTTTCCCCTTCCCTGAATATGAAGGCAGTAGAAGATAGGGTAATAAACCATTGTCTTCATTGGAAATCATTATGCCGCATGAACCTTGAGTCTGAGTTTAAAAAGCTTCCACGTCCAATACTTTCCTCTAGAAACAATACATGAAAATGTCTATTTAGATATAGTATGTTTGTCTCCCACCACTTGTCTGTCCATTTGTCATACTGTGGTGGCTTGCGTGTTGCTGTGATGCTAGAAGCTATGCCACCACTATTTCAAATACCAGCAGAGTCACCCTTGGTAGACAGGTTTCAGTGGAGCTTCCAGACGAAGATAGACTAAGAAGGACCTGGCGATCTACGTCTAAAAAAAAAAATTGGTCAGTAAAAACTTTATCAATAGCAGTGGAAAATTTTCTGATATATTGCTGGAAGATGAGCCCCTCAGATTGGAAGTCACTCAAAACACAACTGGGGAAGAGCTGCCTCCTCAAAGGTAGAGTCGACCTTAACAACATGGATGGAGTCAAGCTTTCAGGACATTCATCTGCTGATATGGCAAGACTCAAAATGAGAAGAAACAGCTGCAAACATCCATTAATAATCAGAACATGGAATGTACGAAATTTGAATGTATGAAAATTGGAAGCCATCAAAAATGAAATGGAACACATAAAGATTGATATCCTGGGCATTAGTGAGCTGAAATGGACTGGTACTGGCCATTTTGAATTGGACAATCATATGGTCTACTCTGCCGAGAATGACAAATTGAAAAGGAATGACGTCTTGTTCATCATCGAAAAGAAAATTTCAAGATCTAGCCTGAAGTACAATGTTGTCAGTGACAGTTAAATATCCATAGGTCTACAAGGAAGACCAGTTAATACAAACATTATTCAAATTTACATATCAACCACCAATGTGAAAGATGAAGAAATTGAAGATTTTTACCAAATTCTGCAATCTGAAATTGATCAAACACGCAATCAAGATGCATTGATAGACAAGTTTATTATCTGATGGCGGAGCTAATATGGCACTATAGACAGAATCACCATGCCCTCCCTCTGAAGCAAAGACCCTAAAATCTAAGTAAAACAGATACAAACATCAATCCTGGAACCCTAAGCATCAAATGAAGGAATAAAGAACTTGATCCAGCACCAAACGGAATAAGAAACTGACAGAGAACAGAGAACCAGGGGAGCTATAGAGTGGAGGTCCCCTACCAGCTAATGCAGCATGGATTCACCATCTTGGACTACAGCCACCAAAAAATGCAGACAGGGAGTACAGGAAGGCACTTTAACAGAGTTCCCGACAGGAGAAAGAGCGCCCAGTAATCAGGGATACACACCTTCCCACCCCCCACCCTTGTCCCCTCAATTCGGCCTCCACTGCATTCCAACTGGCCACAGTCACTCCACCCAAGACACCAGCTCATTGCCACACGGGTCCACCCCATCCACATCAGCCAGTCCCTTCAGTGCCATTTTTTTTGTTTGTTTTGTTTGTTTGTTGTTATTGATTTTTTTGGAATTTTTGTTGCTTCTCTCTCTCTTCCTTCCTTCTTTTCTTTTTCCCACCCAGCTAGTCCCATGTGCTGTTCCCTCCTCTTCTTGATGGGCTGTGATTTTCTGGTTTGTTTCCTTTGCTCTTTTTTTTTTTTTTTCCTGCTGCTTCTCTCTCCTTTCCTTCCTTTCCTTTCTCCCGCCCACCCAGCCCTGTGCACAGCCTCCTCCCCTTCTCAAGGGGCCAGTCACCATCTTATATGGGAAAAGCTGTGTGTCAGAGTTGTATACTTTCACCAAATAATCAGAGAAGCTGGAGTATATGAAGAAGAATGCAGCATCAGGATTGGAGGAAGACTCACTAACAACCTGCATTATGCAGGTGACACAATCTTGTTTGCTGAAAGTGAAGAGGACTTGAAGCACTTACTGATGAAGATCAAAGACTGTTGCCTTCAGTATGGATTACACTTCAACATAAAGAAAACAAAAATCCTCAAAACTGGACCAATAAACAACATCATGATCAATGGAGAAAATACTGAAGTTGTTGAGGATTTCATTTTACTTGGATCAGCAATCAATGCCCATGGAAACAGCAGTCAAGAAATCAAACGATATATTGCATTGGACAAATCTTCTGCAAAAGACCTTTTGAAAGTGTTTAAAAGCAAAGGTGCTCCTGACCCAAGTTATGGCATTTTCAATTGCTTCATATTCATGGGAAACCTGGACAATGAGTAAGGAAGCCCAGAGAAGAATTGATGCCTCTGATTTATGGCATTGCCGAAGAATATTAAATATACCATGGACTTCCAGAAGAATGAACTAATCTGTCTCGGAAGACGTATAGCCAGACTCCTTCTTTGTACATATTATTAGGAGGGACCAGTCCCTGGAGAAGGGCATCATGCTTGGTAAAGCAGAAGGTCAGGGAAAAAGAGGAAGACCCTCAATGAGATAGACTGACATAGTCACTGCAACAATGGGCTCAAACATAGCAATGATTGTGAGGATGCTGCAGGACCAGGCCGTGTTTTGTTCTGTTGTACATAGGGTCGCTATGAGTCAGAATTGACTTGATGGCACCTAACAACAATAACAACATATTTGTCTCTGACTTTGTGGGGAAATACCTTGGAATACCTAGGGCAATACAAAATTAACATCCCCTGATGAGGCAGCGTCTCATCCTTGACCTGAAATGTTTACTCCTCATATGTACATGCGTGTCAGCTCTGTTTTGATCATATAAACATTTTACATGTTTTCTTTCTGAATATTTTTATGAAACTTATTTACAACCTCTAAGTTTTATTTCACCTGTTTATGCAACTAGTACTTATTAACATGGCACTGTGACCTTTTCACTATATAAGTTCTAGAGTATAACAAGAAGGGTCCCCATCCCCAAGAACAATATTTGGTGAAACTCAACAGAATCACGTATAAAGTTATGTAATTATACAAGAAAATCTTGCCGAAGCCATCATATAGTCACTGAGTTCTATAGGATTTCAAAAGAGGGACAGATCCCCCATTTTAAAAAAGTGGTCAGAAAGAAAGTCAGTTATAAGGTATAATTGACCTGATCTTGAAGGGTAAAACTTAGGTGAAAAAGTAAATATGCAGAGGGAGTGTCATAAAGTAAAAAGGAAGGCAGAAGTATAAATGATTTGTCAGGGGCTAATAAGCAAGTAGATATGGGGGACTAGTAAAGGTACAGTGGTTAAGATCACATGTTTTGGAACCAGACAAACCTGGAAATGAATCCCAGTTCCACCACTTACTAGTTCTATGCCACAAGCAATGCCTTAGCTTCCTAAACTGTAAAATCATAATACTATTAATACTTATTTAACTCCATTATAAGTCATGTACAATGATTAGCCTAGTGCCTGAAATAGAGTCAAGGCTCAAATACCTGAAAGAAAAAACTACTGACCAGAGTGAAGGGTTAATGTAATGGACTATGAGGGATAACAGGTAAGTTGTGGCTAGTTGGGGATGCTTTGAATATCAGGTTAAGGTGGAATCAAAAGGAAGCCTTGAAGATTTCTTACCTGGACATGAGATGGTAAGAACTGGAAGCAGGGTTGGGGCAGTAGGAATGGACATGGAAACCAGATTTTGAATGGAAGAGCTTTTAAGAAGAAATACCACTTCCCTTGATGTATGAACCTTATTTTTTGGCTGTACTTCCAGTACAATCAATCAAACTGTCATCACACCTGTGAGTAGAAATTGAAAAGTAATAGTTGGATAGTTAGGAAAAGAGTTTTTGTCAAGTTTGAGACACAGCCACAAATGTACAAACACACAATTCAGAAACCTTGGCTACTCTGTACTTTGGAAAATATCTGTATTCCTTCAATAAAAGTTTGTCGAATGCTTATTATGACAGGGCACTGAGCCCTGAGCAACATTTATAACAACGTCTCACCCAGTGAGGATCACTTACCCTAGAACCTCAGATATTTTTATTCTTAAAGCCTCAGACATTAGGGGAAAAAAAAGAAAAAGAAAAAAAAATCTCTTATACTTTCAAGCCCTCATGTCTTAGTTGTTCTCATTTTATATAGAAGTTTAACATGTTTGAGTACCTGCATTTTTAGCCACAATGAATTCAAGCAATAAATGAAAATGAAATGAAAATTAGTGAGAGTACAAAGACAGGCAAATAGTTGATAGGGGAAGTGATAGCTGGTGAATAATTATGGAGAAAAACTACGAGAAGTAGGCATGACTCCAAAATCACCAGTATCTATGGTCACATTTATAGGACAAAAAAATCCCCTCAAAAGGTCCAAAGCATCACTGTATTGTTCACCATGGTAACCTAAATTCACAAAGAAAAACTTAATGTTGTATTCAGCAGATCTCCAAAACTTCAGAAGTAAAACTAAACTATATATAGACGTAGATATAGATATACATACCTGAGACACCAATAGACAACTTTGGTTGCAAAAAAGAGACAAGAAACAAGAAATTGGGCTATAAATGGTGTGAGAACTGGGATCAAGAAAATAGTTTTTTGTTTTGTTTTTGCAAAGGGAGACATAACAGCATGTTTTCAGGCTGTTGGGAATGATGCAGGAAAGAGGTAAAAATTAACGATGTTTAAGAGAGAAAGGAGAATCTGGGATGTGTCCTGAATAGGAGAGCATGTGGAATCTGGTACCCAGGTGGACTGACTTCAGACAGGAGCAAGGCAGCTCATTCAGAATAACGGGTAAGGAGACAGCACATGTATGTGAGTGTGGTCCTTGGGAAAATGTGGTGAAAGGGCTGGTGAGGCTCCTCTGATGGCATCAGTTTTTAAGAGGAGAGGAAAGGTCGTGATGGAGGTTTGAGAAGAAAAGAGAGCGGATATAATTGTCATCTAGGAGACCGAGAGTAAGTGGAAGAGAGAACAATAGCTGAGCAGCATAAAGAGCCCCCTATGGTTTGGACTGTGTATTTGAAGTGAGTCCGAGGTGCTTGTCTCCTGCCAAGTTTAGCTACCCAGGTGTGAGGTGTGTGGCTTTCTCACAAAAGGGAAAAAGGCTTTAAATCTAAAAGGGGTACATTTTATATGCTGCAAATCCATAAAAACCAGATTCGTGAATCTCAACTACTCTGTTTGGAGATCTACTTGTTTACTCAATAAAGATTCGCTGAATGCTTCCCAGGTATAGGGCATCACTGTGCAGTCACAATAAGCTGAGCAGTTCCTTTTCCCAGTGATCCCTGATGAGCTTAACCTGCACACTTTGCTTAAAATATTGTTGGTTGTTGTTGCTGTTGTTAGGTGCCATCGAGTTGGTTCCAACTCATAGCAACCCTTCGTCCAACAGAACGAAACACGGCCTGGTCCTGCACCATCCTCACAATCGTTGCTATGTTTGAGCCCATTGTTGCAGTCACTGTGTCAATCCATCTCACTGGGGGGTCCTCCTCTTGAAATATTACCTTCCTCCAAAAAGGACTTGTATGGTAGCTGCTTAGTAGCCTTTGAAATCTATAATTCTGTGAATAACTCATTTAAAATATATTTTAAACTCCACACTGTCCAATTTAAATCTGTTTAAAATATATACACACATAATATCCCAGTTTTTAAATATGGCTCTACCCATTCGTACTGAAAAACATACAATTTAGATACAAGTAAAACAGAAATAGTAAAACTCCTTTTAGGAACTTGGGGGCAGAATAACGGAAATTTGTTTATTTCTCTATAACAAGTTAACTTGAATGTCCACTTCTGCATATAGCAGAAAATTTAATCTACTTTCAGGTAACTCAATCACTTCTGTTTTCTTTTTCTTCAATATCTTTGGGTTAATGCTTTGTTATTTCAGTGCTATCCACTTCCTGCATCTCCTTCTCTTCTCGCCAAGACTGATCTAAGTCCTGCCATGTTTTTTGTGTCATCTAGGCACTGGAGGGGAAAGGCATCTGCTTTGGTCCCGTAGTGGCGGCCACTCCTGCGTGATTCATCCCGTAACCCACACCACTTGTCATTGGTTCATGGACCTCTGCCCCTACCGTTTCCGTTGACAAAGCATCTGCTTCACCATGCTCTCCTGCTGTCTGCCTCACGTAGATCACTCTGCATCTTCTTCCTCCCACTCATGAGACCTCACCTGGTCAGTGGGCTCATTCTCAGATACTTTTGTCCCCCCTGTGGAATAAAGGAAACTTATGGAGACTCTTCCATTCCAGTCTAGGTTTCATGAAATAAGAGTATGTAAAAAGGGGCCCTTAAGTCTCCATACGGGTAGTCCTTGGGTTACAAATGAGAACTTTTCCTAAATTCGTCTTTAAGTCAAATTTGCAGGTAAGTCAGAAGAGGTGCATACAGTTCTTATTTAGCATCAGTTAGTCAAATGTTCGTCTTAGTGTATAGTATATATGTTATCTTTCTATGCGTATAAAAAACTTAAGAAACACTTCCAACCCTCACAATGTTTTCATGAGAGTCATAAAGCAGTGCGTTCTTTATTATGAACCACAGTACGTGTTTAACTCAAATTTTTAATATAGTAGGCTTTATAGCAGTCCATTCTTAAGTATGAGTTGTCCGTAAATCAGACATTCGTAACCCGGGATCTGCCTGTACTTTAACATCCCACACCTGCTTTTCTATTCTACTGTGGCCACACCACGTATTGAGGGATAGAGAAGGTCCAGCAAGGTTTGTGTTCTCTTTTTACTCCACCCTGGGCACAAGTTCCTACTGCTTTTGGTCCTCCCTCTAGATTATCTGTTTGGTCTCAGTTCAGGGGAATGGAAGTACACTTTGATCCATTTCCTCCAGCCCCATCATATGCAGTCTTCTCACTCCATGGTTTATGTAGAAACGCTCTACTCTGAGTCCTCCAGATAATTTAGCTTTGAGAGCTGGAAGAAAAAGAAATCTCTTCTCTCTCAAAAGCTTGATTCTTGCAATGAAAAACTGGGGCTTTCAACAATATGGTTTCAGCCAAACATTTATAAATTAATTCAAAAAGAGATGTACTTCTTTGTTCTCCCCCTGAACTGGTAGCTATCACAAGAAAATGAGTGAAGAACCAGGCAACAAAATATGTTAGGGAGAGAAAAAGGCCTCAGTCATTATCTTCACATTGTATCCCACCAATTTCTAAGACCCCAAAACCAAGCTAAGATCACATGCCCAAGATTTAAAAGAAATCAGGTCAAATTTAGTAGCGATCAAGACATGAGCTTCTAAAAACGTAACATGTTCTGCCTAGCTTGTCTAGGTTCTTTTGACTTGGTTTTCATGGGAAGTTACTTGTGACAGGCATGTCCTTACCTTCTTCTGCTACCAGGAGAATATGACTAGAATACAGCATGGGCTATGAAGCTGGCAACAATGAATGGATAGTTCTAATGAAAATTGAGTCATGCCTATTCAATTCAATGCAACATACTTTTTTTGTTCTCATTCATTCATTCATTTATTAATACTTACTGCCATCTCATACCTCCATGTTAAGCACAGGGAATATGAGCATAATTTAGACGTGGTCTCTGCCCTCAGGGAGTTTACAGAGAGACCTAGGTGGACAGCAGTTACAATGAAGTAAAAGCAGGGGCTGTAAGGGGAGAAGCATAGGAGAAGTAAGCGGAACTTTCAGAACCAGGTGACATCTGAGTCCTGAAGAAAGTACGGGCGGATAAAGAAGGAAGCCACACCCCGCCCCACTCCCTCTGCCATGTTAGTGCTTCTTGCTGTGCGCCGTCAAGTTGATTTCCACTTATATTGACCCCATGTGACAGAGGAGAATTGCCCCATAGGGTTTCCAAGGCTGTAGTCTTTATGGAAGCAGACTGTCACGTCTTTCTACTGTGGAGCGGCTGGTGGATTAGCAGCCGAGGGCTTAACTTGTACCACTAGGGCTCCTATTTTAGTGCTAGGAGGCAATAGTGCTTAGAAATTAGAAATGGGAATTGTGCACATGACATATTTGGGGAACACAGACAGCTCTTATATTGGGTCAGTTCTGTGTTAGGCTTTAAGCCAGGCTGACACTGGGGCAAACAATAAGAAAAGCATAATTCTTGGGAAAGTAAGTACCCAATTTATATGGAGCAGCATGCGTTATGAGAAAAAAAAATAGAATATTTAAAATGTGAAACTGGACTAAGGCAATATCACGAAGACATATTGAACACCTGGCTTTTATTAGGAAGATGGAATTTTTCTCAAGTTGTTTTGTGTATACATAGTACACACATATCTCTCAAAATCTCAGATTTGAAGTCTAAAATGTTCCTTTAAATAAAAGCTTCTTTTTAAACATCTGTTAATGTTATTCATAGATTCGTGGAACTAGTACAAGGGTTGTGAAAATATTTTATGCCTAATGCCTTTACTTTTGGCACAGTATATTTAAATTATCTATCCAATTTTTCAAAACCTCCAGAGATTATCTCAGTAATCCAATCCATTTTTTAGTAATCCTTGTAGTCAAGAAATTATTCCCTGTAACTAACAAGAATATATATATACATATATATGTGTATATATATATATATATATATATATATAAACAGAACTGAAGTTGTCAAGGATTTCATTTTACTTGGATCCGCGATCAACACCCACGGAAGCAGCAGTCAAGAAATCAAGTGACACGTTGCATTGGGCAAAAACCTTGTTTGGAGTGTTACAAAACAAAGATGTCACTTTAAGGACTAAGGTGCACCTGACCTAAGCCACGGTGTTTTCATTCACCTCATATGCATAGGAAAGCTGGGCAATGAATAAGGAAGAATGAAGAAGAATTGATGCCTTTGAATTATGGTCTTGGCAAAGAATATTGACTATACCATGGACTGCCAAAAGAACAAACAAATCTGTCTTGTAAGAAGTACAGCCAGCATGATCCTTAGAAGCAAGGATGGCGAAACTTCTCTCATACTTTGGACATGTTATCGGGAGGGACCAGTCCCTGGAGAAGGACATCTTGCTTGTTAAAGCAGAGGTCATCAAAAAAGAGGAAGACCCTCAACGAGATAGATTGACACAGTGGCTGCAACAATAGGCTCAAGCGCAACGACTATTGTGAGGATGGCACAGGACGAGGCAGCACTTCGTTCTGTTGTACATAAGGTTGCTATGAGTTGGAACCGACTCGATGGCACTTAACCACATCAGCAACAACATGCATATCCTCACTGACATTAGTGGACACAGCAAACCGGAGCCTCTCTCCTGAGTTACTTGTCAAAAACAGCAGCAATCACAAGCTAGTTATTGTTAGCTGCCGTAGAGTTGAACCCCAACTCCTGGCAACCCCACGCACAATGGGACAGAAAGCCGCCTAGTACTGCGCCATCCCCACAATCCATTGTAGATCAGATCATTGTGATCCATAGGGTTTTCACTGCCTAATTTTCAGGAGTAGGTCACCAGGCCTTTCTTCCTAGTCCATCTTAGTCTGGAAGCCCCACTGAAACCTGTTTAGCACCATAGCAACATGCAAGCCTCCAGTGACACGTGGGTAGTGGCTTCACATGAGGTGCGTTGGCTGGTAATCAAACTCGGGTCTTCCACACGGAAAGCGAGAATTCAACCACTGACCCACCAATGAAGAGATAAAATAGTTGTACTGGTGCTTCTGCTTGATAATGTCCATCTACTTCTAAAATCTCTTGAAATCGGTTATAAAGTCTTCACTAGAAGAAGATAAACAGTCACAGAACTAACTAATTACCTGTTCCACAAGTGAGCTCCTGAGTTAGTAGCCTGACACTGAGTCTTTTCCCACCTATTGTTCACCAATCCCTAGTCCAGGGTTTCTCAACTTCGGCACTATTGACATTTTAGGACAGATGAATCTTCATCTGGGGGAGCTGTCCTGGGCTTTGTGGGATGTTAGCAATATTCTTGGCCACTACCCACTAGATGCCAGTAGAACCAACCCCCACCCCGCCCAAAGAATGACCATCAAAAACGTCTCCAGACATTACCAAATGTCCCCTGGGATGCAAAATCCTACCCAGTTGACGACCACTAGCCTGACCAGACCAGACCAGTTGGCGCTGAGTTGTTTTTAACTCATGGCAACCCCATGAGTGTCAGAGCAGAACTCTACTCCATAGGGTTTTCAATGCCTGATTATTTGGAAGTAGTCAGGCCTTTCTTCCAAGGCACCTCTGAGTGGACTCCAACCTTCATTCTTTCAGTTAGCCGCCAAGCAGGTTTAACCATTTTCACTACCCAGGAACTCCACTACCGGCCTAGTCCCTACTTTATTTTAAAAGCTGTAAAAAATAAAAATAAAAATACTAATATTACAAATCAGTAGTTTTTAAATCTATAGCTAAGAAACCCATTTTCACACATTTGAATTATCTATAAACAGTGTCAGATGAAAGGAGCCCTGGTGGCGTAAGTGCTTGGCTGCCAACCAAAAGGTCGGTGGTTCGAACCCGCCGGCCACTCTTTGGGCGAAAGATGTGGCGGTTCGCTTCTGTAAGGATTACAGCCTTATAAACCCTATGGGGCAGCTCCACTCTATCCTATAGCATCACTGTGAGTCGGAATCAACTCAACAGCAATGGGCCTGGTTTGGTTAGTGTCAGATTATTTTTTATTATTAATGCAATACTCACTTAAAAAAATTTTCAAATTTCCTAAGGATATAAACTGAAAAATAAAATCCCCCTTGCTCCTGCCACTGTTGGTCTACTTTCCACTGGTGACCACTGTTAACTGTTTCTTGTCACGAATTTCATGAACTTAGTACATAGATATATACATATATCCTTTATTCTATACAAAAAGGATCCAACTACATAAACTGTTCAACATACTTTCTGTAACTTTATGATATGCCTTGATCACATTATTATATTAGTAGATGTGTATCTACTTTTTTTGACAGACCTTGACAGGAATATACAAGCAATTACCATTGTGTCTACATATAAATATTTATAATAAATAAATTTATCTATATAATATTATATATATATATAAACAACAAAGAAACAGTTACCATCGAGTAGATTATGACTCAGGGTGACCTCACGTGTGTCAGAGCACAAATGCGTCTCAGAGGGTTTTCAGTGGCCGATGTTTTGGAAGTAGTTCACCGTGTCTTTCTTCTGAGGCCCCTCTGGGTGGACTCAAACCTCCAACACTTCAGTTAGTAGCCAAGCACCTAACCTTCTGCACCACCCAATGATTTTCTACGTATATACACACACACATACATATACATATATATCTATATACATACAGTATATATATATAATTCTGTCATGGTACCATATAATTTACTTAACAAATTCTCTATTAATAATGATACTTATAATGAACTGCCCATACATTTTTGATGCTGTGGGAAATTATCTAAGAATATTGCATATTTTCTGTAGATTGTAAAAAGGATTTCCAATGCTGGAAATAACTTCCAGAGTCTAAAGAAAGTCTTAGTTTTTGCAAAGGTCATAGCTCTACAGAAGCTCATGGTCAATATTTTAATTACATGTACTAAGTACATCCCCTTGCTTTATTTTAAAACTAAACAGAACTGCCTTTAATGCAGAGACTGTACTGATTTCAGAGGAACTTACTCAAGCCATGTGAACATTTTCCACATTAACATTTAATGCTGTGACAGAACAAGGGTTATAATTTCACTACGTTGGTGTTTTCATGAGTTCCCTCGACATAACTGTAAGTGCTTGCGCATTCCTGCCAAGGTCTGTCAGAGACTAAAAGCTAAATTGTATCCTTCTGATGATAAACCTCTAGGAGCTTAGCTTCCAAGAAAAGGTTTATTGAAACCCTTAAGGTTTTAGTTCGAAAGGAAGGATTCAAGATCTGGGCATATCCCAGGTCAAATCACGTCTCCCAGAAAAACAGCCAGCCAGCCAGAGCAGTCACCTTACTGAATGGAAACAGGTGCAGACTCCTCAAAACCACATTAGAAAAATGTTTCCCTGGATTTGCTCTCTGTCTTTGGCCCTTGAATTATCTTGTAACCCAATTAAGTCAAAGAGAAAGCCACAAAGCTTCGACCAGCTTTGGCTTCTCTGTGCACCAAGGTTCACACGGCACCTGTGAAATGCTCACAGTGCGCGTAGAATTTTTGCTGGAAAGGAATGGCAACAATTCACTCTCCAATTAAAAAAAAAACAGTCACTGATACGTGGTACTTCCATCTCCTTTGGCCATCAGCATAGGTGCCTATTGCTCTGTTTTTCCATCCACCTAATTGCAAAGGATTTTTAGGAGAAAGAAAAGAAGATTTAAGTGTTTCATCAAAAATAGTTGTGCCATTGCTATTAAAATTATTAAACATTTTTTCCTACTTGCTCTCGGGTTTTTAACTGTCATCTTTATTTGGGTTCTTGTGCTTTGGAGTAAATTTTCAACTCAGATGCTTTTTTAAAAATTAATTGATAAATTTCTTAAATTATGAATGATTTCTATGTGATGAAAATATTAAAATTAAAAACGATAATGACAAAAATTTAATTTTGGGTACCATTAAAGGCAAAACACGTGTTATGTCAGCATGAAGTATTGACTTACTCCATGCCAGTTGAGCCAAATGTCTCACCATTGTCATGGAGCCACCTTTACTGACTGCTGCACAGCTGGAACCCTGCTTGTTGTTTTGTTGGGTGCCCTTAAAAAGTCAATTTTCCACGCAGAGACCTCACGTGACAGAGTAGAACTGACCCCCTAGAGTTATCTAGACTGTAATTTTTTTTTTTAATTTTATTGTGTTTTAGGTGAAAGTTTACAGCACAAATTACTTTTTCACTCAAACATTTATACACATATTGTTTTGTGACATTGGTTGCAATCCCCACACTGTGTCAGCATGCTCCCCCTTTCCGTTTCCACCTTAGTTCTCCGTGTCTGTCCATCCACTTTGCTTTTGCACAGATGTTGTCCATTTGGTCTCGTGTACTCAACTGAACTAAGAAGCACGTTCCTCTGTGTGTTATCTGCTTGTTTTATAGGCCTGTCTAATCTTTGGCTGAAAAGGAGACTACAGCAGTGGCTTCAGTTCTGAGTTAGCAGGGTGCCCGAGGCCATAGCTCAGGAGTTCCTCCAGTCTCTGTCAGACCAGTGAATCTAGTCTTTTTTTGTGAATTTGAATTTTGTGCTACATTTTTCTCCCACTTTGTCCGGGACCCTGTATAGTAATCCCTGACAGAGGGGTTGGTGGTGGTAGCCAGGCATCATCTAGTTCTTCTGGGCTCAGGTTGGTGGAGGCTGTGGTTCATGTGGTCCATTAGTACTCTGGACTAATATTTTCCTTGTGTCTTTGATTCTCTTCTTTCTTCTTTGCTCCAAACGTGATGGAACCAATAGATGTATCTTAGATGGCTGCTCACAAGCTTTTAAGACCCTAGATGCTATTCACCAAAGTAGGATGTAGAACATTTTCAATATGAACTATGTTATTCCAATTGACCTAGACGCCCCCTGAGACCATGGTACCCACCCCTCAGCCCTATTAACTCAGTCCCTCAAGGTGTTTGGATGTGCCAACGAAGCTTCTATGGCTTTGCCTTGGTCAAGTTGTGGTGAATTCACCTATATTGTGTGTTGTCTTTCCTTTTACCAAAGTTACCACTTACCTATTGTCTAGTTACTGTTTTTCCCACCCTACTACTCCCCTCCGTCAAAGATTGTTTCTTTCTGTGTGTAAGCCTTTTCATGAGTTTTTATAATAGTGGTCTCATACAGTATTTGTCCGTTTGTGATTGACTTAGTTCACTCAGCATAATGCCCTCCAGATTCATCCATGTTGTGAGATGTTTCATGGATTCATCATTGTTCTTTATATTTGCATAGTATTCCATTAGGTGTATGTACCATAATTTGTTTATCCATTCACCTGTTGATGGAAACTTAGGTTGTTTTTATCTTTTCACTATTGTGAATAATGCTGCAAGGAACATGGGTGTGCATATGTCTATTCATGTGACGGCTCTTAGTTCTCTAGGATATATTCCCAGGAGTGGGATTGCTGGATCATATGGTATTTATACTTCTAGTTTTTTAAGGGGGTGTCATATCATTTTCCATAGTGGTTTTACCACTTTACACTCCCAACAGCAGTGCATAAGAGTTCTGTCTCCCTACAACCTCTCCATTTGATATTTTCTGGTTTGTTTTTTTTTTTTACTAGACCCATCCCATTGCCATCAATTCGATTCCAACTCATAGCGACTCTATAGGACAGCGTAGAACTGCTGCATAGGGTTTCCAAGGAGAGGCTGGTGGATTCAAACTCCTGACCTTTTGGTTAGCAGCTGAGCTCTTAACCACTACACCACTAGGGCTTCGGTTTTCTTTTGTTCTTTTTTTTTAATTAGTGTCAATAATGTCCGGATGATATGTCATTGTAGCTTAGATTTGCATTTCTATAATGGCTAGTGATCGCGAGCGTTTCCTCGTGTGTCTGTTAGCCACCTGAATGTCTTCTTTGGTAAAGTGTCTGTTCATATCTTTTGCCCATTCTTTAATTGGATTATTTGTCTTTTTGTTATTGAAGTGTTTAAGTATTCTATAGATTTTAGAGATTAGACCCTTGTCGGATATGTCATAGCCAAAAAATTTTTCCCAATCTGTAGGTTCTCTTTTTACTCTTTTGGTGAAGTCTTTTGATGATCATAAGTGTTTAATTTTTAGGAACTCCCAGTTAACTCGTTTATCTTTTGGTGTTTGTGCATTGTTAGTTATGGTTTGTATTATATTTATGCCATGTATTAGGGCCCCTAGCATTGACCCTACTTTTACATCCATGATCTTTATCATTTTAGGTTTTATATTTAGGTCTTTGATCCATTTTGAGTTAGTTCCTGTGTATTGTGAGGTATGGGCCCAGCTTCATTTTTTACAGATGGACATCCAGTTTTGCCAGCGCCATTTGTTAAAAAGACCGTCTTTTCCCCATTTAATGGACTTTGGTCCTTTGACAAACATCAGTTGACCATAGGTGGATAGATTTACATCTAGGTTCTTACTTCTGTTCCATTGGTATATGTGTCTGTCATTGTACCAACACCAGGTTTTTTTGACTACTGTGGCTGTACAGTAGGTGCTGAGATCAGATAATGCTTTGCTTATCCAGGGCTTCTTTCCTCTCCATATGAAGTTGGTAATTAGTTTTTTCCAACTCCATAAAGAATGTTGTTATTTGGAACAAGATTGCATTACATCTGTAGATCAATTTGGCTAAAATTGGCATTCACAACGTTGATTTTTCCTATCCACTAGTATGGTATGTTTTCCATTTACGTAAGTCTCTTTGGTTTCTTACAATAGTGGTTTGTAGCTTTCTTCATATGTCTTTTATGTTCCTAGTTAGACTTATTCCTAAGTATTTTATCTTTTTAGAGGCTATTATAAATGGTATTATTTTCCTGATCAATTTTTTGAAGTTCTCTGTTGGTGTAGAGGAATCCAACTGATTTTTGTATGTTGATCTTGTATCCTGCTGCTCTGATGAATCTTTCCATCAGTTCCAGCAGTTTTCTTATGGAATTTTTGTGGTTCTCTCTATATAGGATTATGTCATCTTCGAATAGGGATAGTTTTACTTCTTCCTTTCCCATTTGGATGCACTTTATTTCTTTTTCTTGATTTATTGCTCTAGCTAGGATTTCCCATACAATGTTAACTAGGAGTGATGATAAGAGGCATCCTTTTCTTGTTCCCGTTCTCAGGGGAAATGCTTTCAGCCTCTATCTGTTGAGAATGATGTTGGCTCTTGGTTTTGTGTAAAAAAATAAACCGAACTCTTTGTCACTGAGTTGATTCCAACTCATAGTGATCCTACAGGACAGAGTAGAACTGCCCCATAGGGTTTCCAAGGAGAGGCTGATGGATTTGAACTGCTGACATTTTTGTTAGCAGCCGAGCTCTTAACCACTGTGCCATCAGGGCTCCTAGTTTAGTATAGCTGCCTTTTATTATACTGAGGAATTTCCTTCCTATTCCTGTTTTATTGAGAGTTTTTATCAGGAATAAGTGTTGGACTTTATCAAATGCCTTTTCTGCATCGATCAGGATGATCATGTGATTATTTTCTTGTGTTCTATTTATGAGGTGGATTATATTGATTGATTTTCTCATGTTGAACTATCCTTGCATACCTCATAGGAAGCCCGCTTGGTCATGGTGTTTTTTGTTTTTTGTTTTATGTGATGCTGAATCTATTGGCTGCAATTTTGCTGAGAATTTTTGTATCTATATTCATGAGAGATATTGGTCTGTAATTTTCTTTTTTTGTGGTGTCTTTGCCTGGATTTAGTATCAGGGTTATGCTGGAGTATTCTTTCTTTTTTTATGCTCTGAGAAATAGTTTGAATACTGGTGTGAGCTCTTCTCTGAATGTTTGGTAGAGTTCTTCAGTGAAGCTGTCCGAGCCAGGACTTATTTTTTGTTGGGAGTTTTTTTACTACCTCTTTAAATGTCTTATTCATTGGTCTGTTCAGATTTTCTGTCTCAACTTGTGTTAGTTTAGGTAGTTAGTGTGTTTCTAGAAATTTGTCCATTTCCTCTATGTTCTCAAGTTTGTTGGAGTACAACTTTTCATGGTATTCTGTTATGCCCTTTTTTATTTCAGTTGGGTCTGTTGTAATGTCCCCCATCTCGTTTCTTATTTGGGTTATTTGCTTCCTCTTCTGTTTTTCTTTTGCCCGTTTGGCCAGTGGTTTATCAATTTTGTTGATCATTTCACAGAACCAACTTTTGGTCTTGTTAATTCTTTTTATTGTTTTTGTGTTCTCTATTTCATTTATTTCTGCTCTAGTCTTTATTGTTTCCTTTCTTCTGGTAGCTGTGGGCTCCTTTTGCTGTTCTATTTCTTTTTGTTCAAGTTGTAGGGCTAATGTTCTGATTTTGGTCCATTCTTCTTTTTTAATATGTGTGTTTATTGCTATAAATTGACCTATGAGCATTGTCTTTGCTGTGTCCCAAAGGTTTGGTATAATGTGTTTTTATTCTCAATTGACTCTAGGAATTTTTTTTTTATTCACTGTTTGATTCTTCTATTACCCAATTGTTTTTAAGCAAGGTGTTATTCAGTTTTGATGCATTGGATTTTTTTTTTCCTTGTTTTTCTTGTTACTGATTTCTACGTTTATGGCATTGTGATGAGAGAGAATGTTCTGTATTATTTCAATGTTCTGGATTTTATTGAGGGTTGCTTTGTGGCCTAAAATGTGGTCTATTCTGGAGAACGTTCCATGTGCATTGGAAAAGAATGTATACTTTACTGATGTTGAGTGGAGCGTTCCGTATATGTCTATGAGGTCAAGTTGGTTGATTTTGGCCTTTACATCTCCTGTATCTTTGTTGAGTTTTTTAGCTGTTCTGTTCTTTACCAAGAATCGTATGTTGAAGTCTCCTGCTATTATTGTAGAACTGTCTGTTTCTCTTTTCAGTGCTGTTAGAGTTTCTTTTTTGTATTTTGAGCCCTGTTGTTGGGTGTGTAGATATTTATTAAGATTATGTCTTCTTGTTGGATTGTCCCTTTAATCATTATATAAAGTCCTTACTTGTCTTTAATGGTTGATTTTCCCTTAAAATCTATTTTATCTTAAATTAGTATTGCCACTCTGGCCCTCTTTTGGTTGCAGTTTGCTTGATATATTTTCTCCATCCTTTGATTTTTAATATATGTATTTCTTTGCGTCCAAGATGTATCTCTTGTAGACAGCATATTGATGGGCCATTTTTTTTTTCTTTTTGTCCATTCTGACACTCTCTTTCTCTTTACAGGTGCATTTAAGCCATTTACATTCAGTGTGATTATCGATAGGTATGAGTTTATTGCTGTCATATTGTCTTTTTTTTTTTTTTGTGGCACTGACATTTTCTTTATTCTTACTTTCCTGTGCTGAGTTGCTTTTGTTTGTGGATTTTCTTTTCTTTTGTTATTATAGATTTTATATTTACTGAGACTTTATGTTTTTCTTCTTTTTTATTTTGATGAGTCATTGTTAACTTTTTTTGTGATTATCTTGAAATTTACCCTTCTCTTCCTACTTTTGAACCTGTATTTTATTAATTGATATCACCTTGACTTTTTCTCCATTTGAAATTTCTATACCTACACTGTTTATTCCCCTTTTTATTGTTTTGACATTGTCATTTACAGATTGTCGTCTCTGTTTCCCTGTTTTAAGTCTTGTAGCTTTGTTTTAGTATTGAGAGTTCTTTTTAGGTTGGTATCTGGCTGATGTTGTCCTGTGTCCTAGACTCTGATTGTTGTCTGATGTTGTTTGTTCTCTAACCGAAGGACTCCTTTAATATTTTTTGTAAGTTTGGTTTGGTTTTACAAATTCCTTCAATTTCTGAAATGTCCTAATTTCACCATCGTATTTGAGAGAGTGTTTTGCAGGATATATTATTCTTGCTTGGCAGTTTTTTTTTCTTTCAATATTTTGTATATGTCATCCCATTGCCTTCTTGCCTGAATAATTTCTGCTGAGTAATCTGAGGTTAGTCTCATTGTTTCCCCTTTGTAAGTGGCTTTGTTTTTCTCGAGCTGCTCTCAGGATTCTTTCTTTGCTTTTGGTTTTTGCTAGTGTGATTATGATATATCTTGGTGACTTTTGTTTGGGCTTTATCCTATATGAGGATCATTGAGCTTCTTGGATGGTCAGTTTTTTGTCTTTCATATTTGGGAAGTTTTCTGTCTGCAAATCTTCAACAATCTTCTCTGTGTTTTCCATTTTCTTCCCCTGTTCTGGGATTCCAATCACACACAAATTTTTGCTTTGATTGTGTCCCACATAATTCTTAGGTTTTCTTCATTTGTCTTCACTCTTTTCTCAAACAATGTGACGTCCATTGATTTGTCTTCAATCTTGCTGATTCTGTCTTCCATTGTTTCAAAAATAGTCTCTGAAACATTCTATCGATTTGTCCATTTCTGAAATTTTCTTGTTTATCTTTTGGATTTCTAGTTGCTGTTTTTGTATGATTTCTAATTATTTGTTTATTTTGATGTTTTGTTTTTGTATTATTTTCCTGGATTCTTCTATTGCTTTCTGTGTTTTCATTGATTTTCTCTATTTTTTCCTTGATTTTGCAGTGTTTTCCTTAATCTCTTTCCTAATCTCTTGGAGACCCCTTAACATTCGTCTTTTGAATTCCATATCAGGTAGTTCCACCGCCTTTTCTTCTACCAGATGTTGTCTGAGTCTTTATTTTGGTCACTTGCTGGAGCCATCCTATCCTGCTTTTTTATGTGTTTTGATATTGTCTGTTGTCTGCTGTCTCTGAGACATTAAGGTATTATTTTCTTTATTTATTGATTGTATGCTCGGTTTTTTGTTGCACTTTTTTTATTTGTTTTGATATGTCAGGGCAAATGGGCCAGGCATGCTTTGCTGCTTGCTCATCTGTGGGCACAATAGCTCTCACTAACTTGTCCAGGTGGCAGGGCACTAGCAGGCAGAGCGAGCCCACTTCATTGTATACTGTTTTGGCAAGGTGGCTGAGGACAAACTGGATGGGAGCCTTCTGCCTCCTGATGTTGATCCAGTGGTGTGGGGGTGTTCACAGCCCCTCACCAGATAGGTGCAGATGTTGGACATGGAGTGATATGGGCTCACTTCCCACCGTTCAGCAGCTAGTGAAGTGGGGGGGGGCAGTGCGATCCCAGTGTGGTGACAGGCCTGAGTGCTGGGGATGCTCTAGCAATGGCAGCACAGTGACAGCCAGTGGGAAGGGGAGGTGGTGTAAAGAGAAGGAGAAAAAAAGGGTAGCTGGCAGGTGGGGCATGGCAGACTTGGGGGGGAGGCGGCAAACGGAGCTAGATGTGAAGTAGAAAGAAAATAAAATAAAATAAATGGCGGTGTGGCGGGGGCCAGCCAGTGGGACAGGGCAGACCCAGGTAGCAACAGACCAGTGCACCAGTGGCACTGTATCTGCAGTGGTGTGGTGGGGACTGGTGGGAAGGGTGGAGGTGGCATAAGGGGCTAGGTGGGAGGGAGAAAGAAAAGTAAGAAAGGAAAAAAGAGAAAAAGTGGTGGCATGGCAGGGGCCAGTTTGTAGGGTTGGGAAGGACCCAGGTGCCAGTAGAAAGGGAAAGGAAGTGATATACTGTGCTAGGTAGGAGGGAGAAAGAAAAGGAAAACAATGAAAAAATAATAGCAGCGTGGTGGGGTCGGCACGAGGGAGTGGGGCGGACACAGGGCAATGGCAGGCCAGCGCCATGGTGGCTCTTTAGCCATGGTGGCATGGTGGGGTCTGGCAGGAAGGGGGTGAGGTGGCATATAAGGTTAGGTGACAGGGAGAAAGAAAAGGATGAAAGAAAAAAGAAAAAAGTTTTTTAAACTGACAGCGCAGTAGGGGCTGGCGAGTGAGAGCAAGGTGGGCCCGAGGGCCGACTGGAAGGGAAGGGAGGTGGGAGGGAGAAAGAAGAGGAAAAAAAAAAGATTGCGCAGCAGGAGTTGGCGGATGGGGGCAGGGCAGACCGGGGGTGGCAGTGAGCTGCTGTTTCTCTCCCTGTGGCAGTGTGGTGTGGCCTGGCGGGAAGGGTGCTAGGTGGTGTACAGGGCTAGATGGGAAGGAGAAAGAAAAGAAAGGGGGGAAAAATGGTGCAGCAAGAGCCAGTGGGTGGGGACAGGGAAGACCTGGAGTTGCAGCATGCCAGTGTCCCTCTAGCTGAGGTGGTGCAGAAGGCCCAGCAGAAAGGCTTGGAGGTGGCATATGGGGCTAGGTGGGAAGAAGAAAGGAAAAAAAAATGGCGCAGCAGAAGCTGACAAGTGGGGGCGGGGCAGACCCAGACTGACAGCAGGTCAGTGGCGCTCTGGCCAAGGTGGCACAGCATGGCCCAGTGGGAAGGGGTGCAGAGGAGGCATTCGAGGCAGAGGGTGAGGAGTGAGAAAGCATGTTTCTCTGGTTACCAGGTGCTCTGTCTCCTTTTGGGAGCCCCGTGAAGTTGCCTTCCTGTACTCCATGTCTGGGATCACTGCTGGCTGTGCTCCAAGATGGTGACACTGTGCCGTGTTAGTTGGCAGGGGACCTCCACTCTGGATCTCTCCTTATTCTCTGTTTTCCTTCAGTTTCTTCTGTTTGATGTTTGATCGAGTTCTTTATCCCTTCATTTGGTGCTTAGGGTTCCAGAATTGACGTTTGTATCTGTTTTACTTAGTTTTTTGGGTCTTTGCTGCAGATGGACAGCATGATGCATCTGTCCTGGGCACTGTGCTGGCTCTACTCACCCCCCAGCCTGTAATCTTTATGGGAACAGGAAGTAGATCACTAGGTCTTTGTCCTGTGGAGCCACTGCGTGAATTCAAACCACCAGTCTTTCTGTTCACAGCTGAGCTCTTAACCATTGTACTACCAGGATTTGAATCCAATTCTGAGTCTATTTTGCTACCAGTCTCTGGTGTATTATTAATATCCTAGACCCAGTGCCTTACAAATTCTCATAAATAGATAAATAGATACAGATATATTTACTACTTCATTATTTTAGTAGTCAGAAAGCTTCAAAAACTTATTTAGAAATACATCTATTTCTAAGCCACATATTTTCCCTGTGAGGTAAACCTAGCAATATTTGCATTAAATCTCATTTTCTTAAACTTTTCTATTTCATCTATTCATTCCCTACTTGAAAAGAGCTTGCTATCACCTTTAGGAGTAAATAATTTTAATTAAAAATCATGCAAGAAATGACTCAAAGGAAACCACCTACCTTCCTTGTGGCTGTCTTCATTCTTCATGCTGATGTTCCACAAGGAACACAGACAGAGAGAACATACGTATAGTACCTTCTTCATGTAGGCTTGCCATCAAGAAATCATTGAACCTTCCTTATTTTTAGCCAAATCACATAGAACCATGAAAACAGAGATTCTTAATGAACAGAAATCCTATCAGAATTAAGGAGTGGGTAGGTAGGACTTGTATGGTTTAACATAGCATATCCAATATTTTAATATAAGTTTATGTTTGAAAAATCTATTCCTTTCATATTAACTGTAAGAATGAAGCTGGACCAAATCTTCTTAGTTAGTAGGGAGCCACAGAAGATAGAGTATATATTTACCCCGTGGGAAACATATCATAATCTCAGGCAAAGTGTATGAAATATTTTTGATCATCAAAACTGGGCAAAGATTTTAAAAGCTTGAGAAACACTGAGTTTAAATGAATTCTACAACAAGAAGCTGCTGGTCACACATAGAAAAATGAGCTTTGGGAGTACAGAAAAGTCATAGACTTGTAATATTGTAATTGAAGAAGCAAGCTAAGTAATCAGTGACTTTTAAATTCTTTAAAATTTTATAAACATATTTATTATAACAACAATCAATAAGAATAATGAGGCCAAGCTGATAAACAGAAAAATTTTGAACTAGTGGTTATGAATGACAGCTGTAGTCATATTAGCCTCAACAGAATTTATGTATTCAGTATCAAGAAAAACACTTATGCATACCTATAAGAGTTGCAAATGGTCCTAGTCTGAAAACAAAAACTCACACTGCAATTTGGGTCTTCATTTAAACAGAGGCAGAAGAATTGTTATTCAAAGTTTATTTAAAAAGAAATTAACGTGGTTGAATGAGTTAATATGCTGGCATGTTACAATTTTTATACATTTAACATGGTTATTGGGGCTTTTATAACCATATTTTTAGTTTAAAATGTATTTTTAAAGATAAAATTATACTCAAATGCCTGCAGAACCTCTGATGCACCTTCCTGAAACCCTAGTTCTGTTAAACCATGTTCAAAACCAGTGATCTAATACACCCATTTATTTTCCAGATGATAAAATCTAAGCTCAAAAAATTTGCCTCAGGTCAAGATCTAGGGAGGTGACAACTGAAGGCTATGAACCCCAGTGCTTTGATCCCCAAAGTTTCTGTTGTTAGTTGCCATCCAGCCGGCTCCCACCCCTGGCGACCATATGTATAACAAAAAGAAATGTTGTCTAGTCCTGTGCCATCTTCATGATTGCTGAGATGTTTTGAGTCCATTGTCAATCCACTTCATTGAAGGATTCCCAATACTGAGCTTTTGTGTGCGTGTGTGTGTGCTTTAAAAAATAATCTCACATACCAATTACATATTCATCATTAAAACAAGTTGTTTCGAATTCTAGTCTCATGATTTGTATATCAATAACAAAAAAAAAAAAATGCTACCTTTTTATTCCCCTACTTTACTGTAAAGTCCATAGACTATACCGTGGAATCTAGGAAGGCAGGAATCTACTCATGGAAAGATAGACAGCTGTCTTTCCAATGGCAAATTAAAATTCTTGGAAAGTTCTACAATAATTTTTCTAAGAATTTCTTCTGTTGCACTGAAATTATTAAATTGCAATAAACTTGATAAGTGAAATTAAACTAGTCGCTGTCAGTCAGCGGAGCCTCAAAGCAATGCATTAACAGGAAACCAAGTTATGAAATGCTTGTATGTTATTTGAGTCATTAAGGACTTCTTTTTGCAAGAGTAAAGACAAGCTCTATTCCTTTATTCCTGGAAAGGTTCTTTTTTTTTTTAATGTCTATAGGAAGCAAAGAGAGAAATTTTTTATCTAGTTTTTCCTCCTGTATGGATATAGCTAATGCAGGTGACTGCAGGCAATGAAACCAGAAGAGTTGTTATACTTGGGTTATGTATTAGTCATCTAGTGCTGCTCTAACAGAAATACCATAAGTGGATGGCTTTAACAAAGAGAAGTTTATTCTCTTACAGTCCAGTAGGCTACAAGTCCAAATTCAGGGCATCAGCTCTAGGGGAACGCTTTCTCCATCAGCTCTGGAGGAAGGTCCATGTCATCAATCTTCCCTTGGTCTGGGAGCTTCTCTGCGCAGGAACCTCAGGTCCAAAGGACACACTTTGCTTCCGGCACTGCTTTCTCGGTGGTATGAATTTCCCCTGTGTCTCTGCTCGCTTCTCTCTTTTATATCTCAAAAGAGATTGGATTAAGACACTCTCTAATCTTGTAAACCTCATCAGTATAACCTCATCACAGTGATAGAATTTACAACACGTAAGGAGATCACATATAACCTCATCATAGTGATAGAGTTTACAACACATAAGGAAATCACATCAGATTACACAATCATACAATACTGAGAATCATGACCCAGTCAGTTGACAGATATTTTGGGGGCACACAGTTCAATCCATGACAGGTTATAAATTAATATTCTTGTTGTTGTTGTTAGGTGCTGTCGAGTCGGTTCCAACTCATAGCGACCCTACAAACAACAGAAAGAAACACTGCCCTGTCCTGCACCATCCTCACAATCGTTGTTATGCTTGAGCCCATTGTTGCAGCCACTGTGTCAATCCATCTCGTTGAGGATCTTCCTCTTTTTCGCTGACCCTCTGCTTTCAAAGCATGATGTCCTTCTCCAGGGACTAATCTCTCCTGACAACATGTCCAAATTATGTAAGACGTAGTGTCACTGTCCTTGCTTCTAAGGAGCATTCTGGCTGTACTTCTTCCAAGACAGATTTGTTCATTCTTTTGGCAGTCCATGGTATATTCAATA
>NW_004444025.1:3826611-3841918 GCF_000243295.1 Trichechus manatus latirostris
CCTCAATTCTTCTATGGTCTTTCTTATTAATTATTATAAATTAATATTATTATAATAAATTTGAAAATCTAGTTTCCTTTTAAGCCTTTAACTTCAGTTTACAAACCCTACCCTGAGCATATCACACAAAGTACCTGTCTACATGTCAGTCCCCACAGTCTCCCCATACCCTGCACTATCTTTTTACTTCCCAGACATTTCCCTTGGGGCTTCCAGTGGACTGGGCGCTAGGAAAAGGTTTGACAGCTCACGGATGTTTTGTCCTGCTTGATGTAAGCAGCCTAACAGACAACACTCACCCCACCAACTCTGAAGGATGTTTAAACAATTCATACCTGAGACTCACTGAGTATGACCTCCTGCTACTGCCTGTCCCTGGAAGTCGTTCACTTACTCATTCAATCACCCTTTCAAATAAACTGCCCTAGTGCGATTTCTCCTATCTGGAAAAAGGCTTTATGCAGAAAAGACACTTTGGGGTTTCTTGATTTCTCAGTAAGAATGCTTTTTCTTGCAACAAGAGAAAACCTGATCCACCATTGCCTAAACATAGACGGGCTTATTCTTCTCACATTAAGAGTAGTCTAGCAGTTAAGAGCTACAGCTGCTAACCAAAAGGTCAGCAGTTCAAATCTATCAGCGGCTCCTTGAAAACATTATGGGGCAGCTCTACTCTGTCCTATAGGGTCGCTATAAGTCAGAATCAACTCGATGACAACAGGTTAGTGGTCTGATAGGGTCTGTGATTTGTGCTAACGGTTAAACGCTCAACCCTAACTGGAAAGGTTGTCTGTTTGAACCCACAAGAGGCCCTCAGAAGAAAAGTCACAGCCTTGAAAACCCGATGGAGCAGTTCTACTCTGCACACATGGGTTTACCAGGAGTCGGAATTGACTCAATGATTTTTTTTTTTTTTTTTTTGGAGTGGCCTAATGATTTCAGGGCTGGAATTCCTAGATATCTGTGATTTTGTTGTGGTTTTTTTTTCTGCCTTGCCTTCCTGTTTGTTACCTAATAGTTGCAAGATAGTTTCTGCATTTTAGGCATACATCCTGCCCAAGGCAGAACAAAGGTGGAAGGCATGACAATAGCCCCATCCATTCATTGTATCAGTTATGCCGGCACCTCCAGAACCTCCTCAACAGGCTGCTGTGTCTGTCCCATTGGCCAGAACTGTGTCATTTAGCCACCTAGAAGCAAGGTAGCTGGGAAAGCAAGTATTTTGCTTTTCCAACGTCTATAGTGGAAGGGCAACAAGAGAGAAGGGGATTTTGTGAATTACTATTGAATCAGCAAATCAATAGTATCTACCACACTTGGGGTACAAATTAATATTTGTCTATTATAGTAACAAATTCAAAACCTAGTTTTCCTAAAGACTTTAACTTCAACTTATAAAACTTATTATTTTATTTATAAATCTTAAGTAAGAACAATCATCTTCACTTCTTGTTTCATTAATATTTAACTCAAGTAGAACAAATAGAACTTTTAACAATCAGTCCCATTCAAGCTGTTGGTTAAATATACTTCACTATTGTAAACTGCATTTTAAAGGTAATGATTAAATTTGTTTTAAATGTTTTAAATACTTAATCTAGCAAGCAAAACCATCTCAATTGCTTAAAAACTCTGTAATAAATTTTAAACAAAGTAAATCTTAAGTTCTCTTAAATATCCCAATACTGCTTATAAACTTAGTTTTATATACTTTTCAATATAAAATCATGTTTAAATGCAATTATCCATTTTTAATTGAAACTAGTAGGCTATTATTCTTTTATTGCCTAATTCTCCTAAACATTGATAATATTTAAACACCCAGTTAGCACATATTATTCCAACATTAAATACAGTGTAAACACTATATATCAATATATTTATTCATCTCATCATCTCTATATTTAATTCTAAACTTTATAATGGTTGAAAATACGTGTATCCATTAATGGAAGAATTTTACCATACCAGATGAACAGGGATTTCTTCTCAAGTAAGCTGAGGTTAATTCAGTCAACAATTTTTTTACAGGACACAGCATCTGGAGTTTCTTATGTATCCAGGTGATTCTACCTGTAGCTTTATCAGTAGGGAATTCTAAGTGCACTCCCTTTGGTAGCAGTTGGTTTCAAAGTCCACCTCCACTGTGTTCAAGTTAGTCCTATTAAAGGAAAATTATAAATATATATCTATATAAGCCCTGGTGGCTCAGAGGTTAAAGTGCTCAGCTGCTAACCCAAAGGTCAGCCGTTCAAACACACCAACGACTCCGAGGGAGAAAGATGTGGCAGTCTGCTCCCATAAAGATTACAGCCTTGGAAATCCTATGGGGCACTCTGTCCGGTAGGGTCACTCTGAGTTGGAATTGACTTGACAGCAGTGGGTTTGGTTTTTGGTTTTTTTGGTGTATGTAAAAGAAAACCAAACAATACCAAACACGATGCTGTCAAGTCAATTCTGACTCATAGCAACACTATAGGACAAGGTAGAACTTCCCTATAGGGTTTCCAAGCATCAGCTAGTGGATTTGAACTGCCTTAACCACTGCCACCAGGGCTCCTTTGGTATGTGTACATGTATATGAATATGTCTTAAAGATTTTATTTAGCACATTTACTAACGAGAGAACCAATAAGAAGTTACAACCTATTGGAAGGAGAATTTAAAAACCGCACACATACCGTATTTTTTACATAAATAACGTGCACCTTCTACGTTTGTTTGCCAGTCGGGCCCTCCCCCCACCCCACGAGATATTTTCATAAGCGCACTATGCTAATTTCTTTTTTTTACAGCAAATGTTAAAAAAGATTGGCATAGAGGAGCTTACGAAAATACGTAGCAGTGCAATGGGAGGGCACGGTTGGCAAACAAATGTAGAAGTTGCACGTTATGTGCATAAAAATGTGGTATATAGATCCATAGGCTGTGCGGAAATAAACTTGCTTAATAGATGCAAGACTGACCAATATCCACAGGACAACAATCAATTGTATCTCCATCACACAATCTATGAACAAACATAATTTGCTTCACTATAAATTTTCTGCAATTTACGGAGCTGTAAATATGTCAAAGACAATGTAAGTCGGAGACAATGTGGCACAATAATCCTGATCTTTGTTGCCCATTTCAGCTTTTCACAATTTTTTCTGGCCTACCATTACCTCATTTAACCATAACCTTTTTCAATTTTATGACCTAATTAAATAGTAGGCAGAGTTCCGTGCCCCCAATAAAGTAGCCAATTTCCTTCACTAATTTCTTCTCTGTCTGGTTAAATTGCTTATTCTTTTCTTATTCCTTCTGTCTGGTAGGACTACAATTCTGTTTTTGTGGAATCCTAATAGATTCTGAGTATCTCCTGCTTTTCCCTGACTCTGCCTGTACTCACAACACTGGAGACACACTACAGATACTTCATGAGCTTAGATTCTTCTTACTCTTTCATTCTTGTGATTCTCAACTTCTTGTGATTTTTTGCTTTTCAACTCCCAATATGTAATATATTTATTTAGTATTCTCTGCCAGGACACAGGATTGTCTCTCAGGAGTTGGTAAGCATGACATACTGGCTGGTCAGTAGCAAGATTTCTTACCACAGCACACCCTATCCCAAACTTAGTTATCAATATTCCCATCATAAATTTACTAGATTATCAAAATTCAATGCACTGAGTCAGTCAGGGTTCTGATTTCACTAATCCTGTTACTGGTTTACCCAACCTACAGCCTTTATAGGTCCTAAGTGTGACAATTCAAATGCAAAACTGTTCAAAGTTGACCATGGCAACCACACCTGAATGATTCTATGCAATGCAACTAGTGACCCTTGATGTTCTAATAACAATATCTTTTCAAATTCCATCCCATATTCTCACAGTTCCACATGAGGAAATCCTTTGGAAAAGCTTGTGGGGGAGATGCTGCCTTATAAGGAGATCTGAGCTGCCTTATAAGGAGATCTGAGCTCCTAGGTATGGCTATCCAACCGTTTGGAAGAAGGCTCAGTTACCCTGTATGTGGATGAAGTGAGAGAGAAAAAGGCTGAGGGGAAATCCAAACTCTTAAGAAAAGGTGCAGCCAAAGGAGGCTGGAAGTCACTCAGGAGTGGAAACGGTGAACCTCCTGAGCACCACAGCTAGAGAGATTTTATGAGAAGTGTCAATCTGAAACAAAGATAATTTGCATTGAAGTATAAAGCCTCTTCTATCTCACCCCTTTAAAATTGTCAACCACTGAAATTAATTTTAGGGAACATGAAAATGTACTAAGGTCTCCACCAAGGTTAACTCAGGGCAAAAACAGAGAGCACATGGGTCAGCGAGAGAACTAGGTTACACAACCATAGCATGTTAACTTGCTCCACTATGAACCATTACTTCTGTAACAGTTTGGGCATACTTTTCCAGAGAGACTCAATTTTTTTTTTCTGTTCATTAGTGCTATTACAGTATGGCTTTGTGCTATTCTTAAGGATGTGATTCTATGAGAAATCATAGTAAAAGGAAAAAATTTTGCCACATTTTTAGATTTTGCTTTTGACTTCTCCAAAAATTCTTCTATAAACTTGACTTATTAGCCCCTTGTCCTGCTACTTCTCTTCCTGAAAAATTGAGTCCTAAAGCCATTTGGTGGCTCAAAGCAAGGTATTCATCCATACTTGGGGTAATAGAGGAGACCTGGTGGCCCAGAGAAGAATTTTGGAGCCCAGCTGGGGTGAGGAGGGTGTCCATAGAGGGAGCTGGTAGCTGGCACTGTAAAGAAATGTGACAATTAAATGCAAAGGATGATTCTTAACTAGATCCTTTTACGATAAGGGACATTTTTGGGCAGTCTGTGAAACTTGAATGGGTTCTGAGATTTAAAAGATAGTAATGTATCAGTAAAAGAGCCCTGGTGGCACAGTGGTTAAGCGCTTGGCTGCTAACCAGAAGGTCAACAGTTCGAACCCACCAGCTGCTCTGCGGGAGAAAGATGTGGCAGTCTGCTTCCGTAAAGATTTACAGTCTTGGAAACCCTATGGGTCAGTTCTACTCTGTCTTATAAGGTCGCTATGAGTCAGAATCCACTCGATGGCAATGGGTTTTGGTTTTGGGATGCATCAATGCTAGATTTCCTGGTGTTGATGGTTCTATTGTGGTTATGTAGAAGAATGTCCTTGCTTGTAGAAAATACACACCAAGTACTTAGGAGTGATGGAGCATCAGATCAGCAACGTACTCTGAAATGGTTCTGGGTGAAAGAAAGTTCTTTATACTATGCTCACAACTTCTCTGTAAGTTTGAGATAAATTTCAAAATAAAAAGAGTATCACTTCCTATTTAAGATTTCTAATATGTCTATTGAATCATAATGTTATGAAAATGTAGGACTAATTTCATGACACAATCATCGAAGAGCTATATCTACCTCCAAATATAACTTTTTTTAAAAAGGGACATAAAAAAATAATATTCATAAAACTAAATTATTAGGAGAAGAATTTTCAAGACAGCAGCATGAAAACGCAGGCAGCTATGTCTAATTAAAATATCTTCAAACAGTGTCTGTGGGTGGAGGCTGACAACTCATCAGAGAAATTTTCTGAAAATATTGATTTTTACAGTATGTTCCTAAAAAATTAATAAAAATCATCCTCAACACAGATCAATTTATATGTACCCTTGAGATCTCTGAAATGTGTGATGTTCTACCTCCGGCATACAAGTATATTGTTTTGACTTTGTTTTAATCAACTGGTTGAAAAAATATAGCTAAATAATTTTAAAATAATTTCACAAGTGAGAACACTATTTACAACATAACTCATTATTACATAGATTTGACTATTTCCTTCATCAAATTATGTGCTCTGCAACAGCCATGTGCAGCCAAAGCCTGATGTAGATGAGTGGCTTCTCTATGAAATGTTGCACGCGCTGTTATTAAAAAGTCCCACTATATCTTACAAATGAAATGGTTACTTTCATTGTTTTCATGCATTAATCATAGAGCAAAAATGTATTTTTACATAATAAGCTATTTATTGACTGTTCAAACTATTGATTTTATTTCTTCATAACTTATGAGTATTCTAGAAATTTCCAAAGATTTACAAACTTGGTAAGGATAATGAGCAACAGGATTATATTTGGGTTCTACAATAATCTTTGAAATTATATAAATCTAAGATTAAAAAATGGCATAGTTACCCTTCAGAGTGAGAATAGGATGGCCATGTAGAATGTTGCCAAGTATTGGTCCACTTCCATTCCTTTTTTAATACCTTCCATGGGACAATTTTTACTCCTTACATTATATCACTGTTTTTTCTATTCAACAAGTAATTTGCAGAGTCCCTAACAAATAATGACACAGACTTTATTTATAATGAGTTATTTCTTGGGAGGGGGGAGATAAGATTAAAGCACTCAACATAATTTGAGCACCAAAAAGTGCTGAAATTGAATTAATTACTTGTTGGTGTAGATTGGAAGTTTTCTTGGGAGAGATTAATGTGAACTGCTTTCTGAAGTCCCAGAGTTTTCATAGTCCTCCTCATTCTATTTAACGTTTATTTCTAGAGGTATAAATATATAAAGTCAGGTGATATTCCAAAACTTTAATTTTAAAAGTGATTTTTTGGTACTCAGCACACATTGTTCCTTAGAAAAATAGTTACAAATGGTGACTAATTTTCCCTCAAAAACAAAGAATAAATTATCTATTTTAATAGTATATTCTCACCTATCTGAAATCCAGGAAAATCTGAAGCAAGAATTCCAACAAGATTGGAGCCCACATATTGGGGGAAAATGATGATGATGAAGGTGCTGCTCCAGGAATTGGGGAATGGATGAGAAACCAAATAGGGCCTCTGGAATGAGAGTGGGGTCTTGAGAAGGCCAAGCAGTGGTGAATGGAACTGAGTGTTGAGCTGAGTTAGAAAGGTCATGTGGTGAAACTCTTGTATATATGATGGAAATGGAGACAGTGAGCCATATTCCTTCTTGTATCCTACCATACGCCACCAGAGGATCTCAGTAATGGCACTGCATGCTCCCAGCTCCTCAAGCCAGGTCAGCAAATTCTGTTCATTCTGCCTCTAAATTACGTCTCAAATGTGGTCACTTTTCTCGTGAACTGACACCATCCTAGACTAAATTCCATCATCTTTCACCCAGACTACTACAGACTGACAGCCCAGCTTCCACTCTTGCCCTCCCTAATCTCCTAGTTGCCCCTAGCAGCTCACCCTAGCAGTGCAAAGTATATGTGTTTCCCAAGTGGTCTCTAGGCTTCATTGATTTTCCTTTGCACTTTAAATAAAATCCAAACCCTTAACTTGACCCAGAGAAACCTTTCAATCTCATCAGTCACAGCTCGCATCATTCGCTCGCCCTTGCTCACTCTGCTCTTGTCACAGCAATCTTTCAGTTTCCTGATTCTCTGCCTGAACCCTCTCCATCACCACTTCAACCACCCCCACCACTTCCCCACTTCTGCCTCCTCCATGCCCGTTGGTGACTTCCTCTTCTTCCTTCAGGTCCCTGCTTAAATGGCACCTTGTTACAGAGACACCTACTAACTCCCCTTTGTATAAAGCCGCAGCACTCAGTTATGTTCAATTGTAGAACCTGTTTTCTTTCTTTTTGAATCTCTCAAAATTGTAATAATTAGTTGACTTATTTGATGTGTATCTTCCCTGTTGGATGATAATCTCCACCAGGGCAGGAATTCTATTTCATTCCATTCTGCATGCACAACTCTTGCATAGGCCCTCCCACATAGGAACTATCCAATAAATGAATGAGCACATGGCACATGCTTTCTTCTAATCTTCTTTGTCTCCTTCCTCCTTTAGTACCAGACTAGCCTTGATTCTGAGCCATTAGTAAGAGTGCAATAAATTCCTGAAAAGAAATTTAAGGAGAAGAGGGGAATTGAGCTTAACTATAAAGGATGAACATATATTTCATAGAAAAAGATGCATGTGGAAGACATTCCAGGTGGGACACAGCCTGAACAGAGGCAAAGAGCGGAGAATCCTGGTGACTTCTGGAGACACGGAAATGAACATCTTATTTGGGGTGGAGGTTCTTGGAAAGTAGTTGGTCTTGGGTTAGTAAGTAAGGTGAGGCTGCCATGTGCATACCAGGATGAGAAGGTCTAATGTTCGCGACACAATGACTTTGTATCACCTCATTCAAATAGTGTGTCTTCTCTCTCCTTCTCGTCACAGTTGCTCACGGGAGTGGACAGGATGTCAAGTGTTCCCTTGGCTACTTCCCCTGTGGGAATATCACAAAGTGCCTACCTCAGTTTCTTCACTGTAACGGTGTGGATGACTGTGGAAATCGGGCCGATGAGGACAACTGTGGTGAGTGAAGCCAGCTGTAGTCACAGCAAGAGGCCAAAGGACTTGAGAAGGGAGCGAAAGGACTGACGGGGAGGTCACTGGGACGCCTCTGAACAAAAAGAGAAATGGGAAAAGAGAAAACAAAATTGATATGCAAAATATATGTTGCTTAAGGACATCTTACATTTATTTCATTAGCTTAAACTATTCATTCTTTTCTCCATAATAGTATCACAGCCAGTATTTCAGGAAAATAGTTATTGTGTGTACAGTATTTTAACCCAGAAAACCTGCCCAGTTAGTCTGTTAGTGGCAGAATGGTTTAGAAATTGAAAATATGGGCTCTGGAGCCAGACTGTTGAACCGGATTCAACAATAACCAATTACGTAAACTTGAGAATATGTGTTGACCACTCTGCGCCTCAGTTTCTCATTTGTAAAAGTGTTTAATAATTAGACCTACGTTATGAGGATTTGTGAAGATTAAATGTAAAAGACGAGAACAGTATCAGACATATGGCAGGTGCTACATACGTGTAACAAAGCCCATTGCCGTGGAGTGGATTCCAACTCATAGCAATCCTACAGGACAGAGTAGAATTGCCCCATAGGGTTTCCAAGGAGCCACTGGTGGATTTGAACTGCCAACCTTTTGGTTAGCAGTTGAGCTCTTAGCCACTATGTCACCAGGGCTCCAAGGTATAGTTTTAACCAGCTTTACCTATATGTTGCAGCCCTAGTGGCACAGTGGTTAAGAGCTCAGGCTGCTAACCAAAAGGTCAGCAGTTCAAATCCACCAACCTCTCCTTGGAAACCCTATAGTCAGTTCTACTCTGTCCGGTAGGGTCGCTATTAGTTGGAATCAACTCGATGGCAACAGGTTGTTTTTTGTTTTTGTTTTTTGCTATGTAAGTGTTAGATGCTATTATTCTTTCTTTACTTTTGCTTACTACAGGTAAAGAGGGAGAGTGAGGCCCCCTAAAAGAGAAAAAATAATATGTACGTTCAGCTTACCTGTTATTTAACCAACAACCATACCTACGGCCTTGTAAAGTCAACAGTGAGGCATCTAGTCAATCAGAGCACCTGGAGAAACGTGGCTTTTAGTTAGACTATTGTTACCATTTCTGCAGCCTTGGAAACATAAATTTATAAAGAACTTGAATTGCCTGAATTTGACTCACTACAGAAATAAAAGCCTTCGTTAATATTATAAAATAATAAGCTTTCTCCCTCGTGGAGAAATAAGGTTCTATATTTGGAGGACAAAATCATGCATAACAGTGTTAGTTTTCAAAGTTCTACATAATTAACTGTCACACTGAAGAAGCCTTGCTGTCATCATTGCCTCAAGTATGACTCACTTTTTAAGGCACCGCCTTGGAAAAATCAAACTTTTCAGTCTGGAACATAATCTCTAGGTCACAGCAGTAGACCAAGCATACCATACTACATGAATTTGTGAGCTTAAGCTGCAAGTATGTTTCATTTGGTTAGCTATGTGTTTTCTTCTTTTAAAAAGAAAATGGCTTGTTAAAATAATTTAATACTAAGAAAATGTTTTTAAAAAAAAAACCTACAAGAATTATCTGCCCACTGCCAACCACTTGTCCTCAACCAGCAGACAATGCAGACAGGGAGTCCTAGGTGGAGTAATAGGATAGCGTCCCACTGGCAACCAATGGAAAGGCAGAAGGGGGCAGGAAAAGGAACCTAGTAGGAGCAGGAAGTTCACCACCAAAAGTAGCTTCTCAGTGAAACAAGTTTGGGAACTCTTGCTGTGGTGCGCATCTTAAAGAGACCAAGTAACAGTTCTTCAAGTAATAACCCTTGACGTCATGCAACTTTCTCGTGCGTGCATTGTGTTCTTGTTGTTGTTGGGTGTCCTTGGATCTCGACTCATAGTGACTCCATGGGACAGTAGAACTGCCCCATAGGTTTCCAAGGCCGTAATCTTTACCGAAGCAGACTGCCACGTCTTTCTCCAGTAGAGCGGCTGGTGGGTTCAAACCACCGACCTTTTGGTTAGCAGCTGAGCACTTAACCACTGCTATATAATAACTTTAGTGGCTTAAAAAATAACCATTTATTTAGCTCATGATTGTGTAGATCAGCAACTTAGGCTGGACTCGGCTGAGAGCAGCTGGGCAGTTCTTCTGGTTTCAGTTGAAATTTCTCATGCACCTGTAGTTATCTGTGGATCAGCTTCATCATGGTGCCTGGGACCTCGGCTGGCACATTTGGGATGACTCCATTCTAAACCAAACCAGTTGCTGTTGAGTTGACTCCAACTCACAGCAACCCGATAGGACAGAGTAGAACTGCACGATAGGGTTTTCAAGGAGCGGCTGGTGGATGCGAACGGCCAACCTTTTGGTTAGCAGCCAAGCTCTTAACGTGTGTTTTGTCATCCTCCAGAAGTCTAGCCAAAACTTGTTCTAATGGTGGACACATGGCACCCAACCATGCAAGCAGAAGCATGCATGCCTCCTTGAAGCCTAGGCTCGGAGCTGGCCTACTGTCTCTTCCACGTCATTGCCAAAGCAAGTCACCAGGCCAGTCCTGTTCCAAAAGGTGGGCAATAGGCCCCCACGTTCAATGGGAGGCACTGCAGAGTCACACTGTAAGGGGCGTGGACACAGTGAGGGCAATAATGGCAGTCACTGTTGCAAGATCTACCACAGCTGATATTATAATGGCTTTTCTCACCAACAACTCCCGGTGACTCAGAGTCCCCACTTGCATAACCGTAGGAAGCCCTGTCTGTTAAACAATTTAAAAATTCCTAGGAACAACCATAGGTTATTTATTTACTTACTGAAACTGTGGCTGACACCTGAAGGGATAACATTTGTCTGCACTCTTGATTTTGCAGTTATATGTATATGAATGTGTGTGCGCTCGTACGTACGTGTGTATATGTGTGCATGTGTATCCTGCTGATATGGGGATATTTGGGGAGTGGGTGAGTTTTCCCACATCTTTTGAAAATATACCTATAGTTTATTATTTAGGGAGATACAATGTGCAGATTTCTACGTTTGCCCTTTATTGTGTTCATTACCTTAAATGCTGATGAATTTTAATAGAAAGCAATATTGCATTAGGAAAAACATAAAGTTCGGACAACAAGCATTGGTTTCATTCTTGTGAAAACAATACTTAATCAGAACAGAAATCGGGTCAGAAATGTATCTGAGTTTCTCTGCGATGGTTTCTTCTTTCTCCACCTCGTTCACTTTCTGCTTGGCTTTCTCTTCCTCGCGGTGTTTCCCGTCCTCTCTCTGGGTCCGGACCTCCTTCTCCCTTTGGTCTCATCAATCTTCTGTTTCCCCCGCTTCCGTCCTGCCTCTTGAACTCTCCCCCCACCCCCGTTACTGTCTCAACTTCCCTTGCCATCTCATGCTTACCTGTTCACCTACTTCTGCTCTCTTTCAAACCAAGTCACCACGAGATTCATAAATTAGGATTTAATTACTATTTAGCTCACTTCATTAATTTTGTAAGCTGGCTATTATAACCATTTAAGTATCTGTACTCAAAAGAAAACAAAATCGAAGCCCTTACTTTTCATTTTTATGTGGCTCTAATCGATTGCTTCTATCCCAACCGCTTGGGCGAAGTATTCCAGAACAGTGGTTTATATCTTACAGTCAATGGACTCTTTGAGATGCAAGAAAATCTTCAGTGGGTCTGTGAATCACCTGAAAACCGTCTGTAAAATAGTGTGTGTTTGTGTACATGGGCATTTTCAATGAGAAAAGTGTCTCTAACCATCAGCTTTGCAAAAAGGATTTGTATATTTGAAAAGGCAAAAAGTTTCCTCATCTCTGCCATTGGCTAAAACAGGAATCTCCTAACAAACTATTTAATCCTAAATTGGAATCAAAAAAAAAACACACTGTTGCCGTCGAGTCAATTCCGACCCATAGCGACCCTATAGGATAGAACAGAACTTCCCCGCAGGGTTTTCAAGGAGCAGCTGGTGGATTCGAACTGCTGACCTTTTGGTCAGCAGCTGAACGTCTAACTACAGCGCCACCAGGGCTCCCACTCCAAAATGTATTAATATAAAATGTTCTATTGCCAGTAGTTTAAAAAACAATAACAACAACAACAACTTTTCCCCACTTACTTTGATTTCTTTTAAAATGGGAACAGTCATAGGGTTGTAGGAAGATCCCTCAACTTTTAGATACGTCCCAAGTTTCTCATGTATCAAGTAGGGGTAATAAGTTTGTTGTGAGGATTAAGTGGGATACATGTGTGAAAATGCTAGTCCCATAATTTAAAAACGAAACAAAGCAGAAACAGTTGTCGATCCTGACTCACGGCAACCCCATATGTGTCAGAGTAGAACTATGCTTCACGGGGTTTTCAATGGCTGATTTTTTCACAAATAGAAACCAGATCTTTCTTCTAAAATGCCTCTGCATGGACTCCAACCGCCAACCTTTTGGTAAATAAACCATCCAAACCAAACCCGTTGCCATCGAGTCCATTCTGACTCACAGCATTAGTAGCCGAGCCTTTAATCATTTGCACCACCCAGAGACTTGTCATATAATAAACCAAATCTGTTGCTATCGAGTCAGTTCCATCACATAGTGACCCATGTGTTACAGAGTAGAACTGCTCTGTAGTGTTTTCTTGGCTGGAATCTTTACAGAAACAGATCACCAGGACTTTCTTCCATGGTGCCACTCAGTGGGTTCAATCCACCAACCTTTAGTTAGGAAACCACTTGTGCCACCCAGCGACTTCTCATACAGTAGGCACTCAATAAATGTGTGCAGGTCAGATTATTGACTACTGTGCTGGGCATTTACCCTGGAGTTCACACCTTTTCCATCCTGTTCCAGAAGGTGTTTACATTTGATTTAAATGGACGCCAAACCAAGGAAGTATGAAGTCAGTAGAGTCAAGATAGCACAAGCAATCTATTTATAAGGTGCCTGCCAACTTGTTGTCTGAGGGATTTATGGCATGAGTGGGGAATGGTGGTGTCACCACAGACTATTATGAAAATAGAACATTGAAGTCATAAATTGAAGAGCTCAAGTTCTAGCTGTATGTGCATTAAAATACTCCAGACTTTGTCATATGAAAATGAACAGCATGTGTGTGTATGCGTGCATGTAAATTCTGTTCTGTTTACTCAGCTAATACTGATTATTAAAAACAGGTGACATTTGCAAAGCAGTTATTATTAAAACATTTTCATTGGACACAAAGTGTATACACTATTTTAAGGCACCCTTTATTCACTATTGTCAATATTTGAAAATCCCTGCTTCCCATTTTGGAATTAATACTGTCTTCATTCACCATCCTCAACATTTGAAAACCCCAAGCCTAGTTTTGGAAATGTGGGGAAGATCATAATTCACTCTTAAGCAGAGATGTCTATGTAATAAATACTATTTCAAACTGTTACTGGTGTTCTTATACCAGAATCACTTTACTCTCTTAAAATTCACCTAGACCTGCTGATCTCCAGATGTAGTCCCCAGACCAAACCTGTCAGCATCATCCAGAAACTTGCTAGAAATGCAAATTCTCAGGCCACATCTCAGACCTACTGGATCAGACACTCTGCTGGTGACTCAGTAATCTGCTTCAGCCAGCTCTTCAGGCCATTCTGATGCCCAGTCAGTGTTGAGAACCACTGACCTAAACAAGTGAACAGAAAACTAGGAATTCGTGCAAAATGGTAGCAACAACAGAAATAAAATGAGAATCAAGTTTTCAATAGGGTATGAAAGAAAGCGTTCTTACTTACTAACAAACTCCACTATTATCAAATATCTGAGATTTGGTGCGTTTCTGTAAGAAAAGCTGACACTCTACTAGCTGTAGTCATTTAGAAATACAAAAAAATTTTTTTGAACTCTGTGCAAAACTTCAAAGATGGCCGATTGGCATGCTGCAGCTGATCACACGTGAGCGGGTTGGGACTTTTCAGGAGGGTAGCAGAATTCATCACCATCTTTAGGGTTCAGGCAGTAAAATTAGGAGATACAGTTTTTCTTTTTGTTTTTAATTATACTTCAGGTGAAGGTTTACAGAACAAATAGTTTCTCACGAAACAGTAGTACACATATTGTTTTATGACATTGGTTAACAACCCCACAACATGTCAACCCTCTCCCTTCTCAACCTTTTTTTTTTTTTTTGGTGGAAATATACATAGCCAAAGATACACCATTTCAAAAATTTCCACATGCACAGTTCAGTGACATCGACTACTCTCTTCCAATCGCGCTGCCACTCTCACTTTAGATGAAGGCTTACAGAACAAAATAGTTCCTCATTTAAGTTAGTACACATGTTGCCCTATAACGGTGGTTAACGACCTCACAACACATCAACACTATCCTTACTCAACCTTGGGTTCCCTATCACCAGCTTTCCTGTCCCCCTCTGCCCTCCGGCCCTTGTCCCTGGACTGCTGTGCCTCATCAGTCCCATTTGGTTTTATGGGGCTGCCCACTCCCCAGCTGAACGGTGAACCTCGGAAATGACTTCACCACCGAGCCAAAAGGGTGTCGAGGGGCCATACTCTCGGGGTTTCTCCAGTCTCCTTTAGGCCAGTAAAGTTGGTCTTTTTTTTGTGAGTTAGAATTTTGTTCTACATCCTTCTCCAGCTCTGTCCACAACCCTCTGTTGTGATCCCGGTCAGAGCAGTCAGTGGTGGTAACTGGGCACCATCTAGTTGTACTGGACTCAGTCTGGTGGAGGCCCTGGCAGCTGTGGTCCATTAGTCCTTCGGACTAATCTTTTCCTTGTATCCTGTTCTGTTCACTCTCCCTTGCTCCCGGAGGGATGAAGAGACCAGTGGAGTATCTTAGACGGCTGCTCACAGGCTTCCAAGACCCCAGACGCTACTCACCAAGGTAGAATGTAGAACATTGTCTTTATAAACTGTGTTATGCCAATTGAGCTAGATGTTCCCCGAGACCATGG
>NW_004444025.1:3843245-3845424 GCF_000243295.1 Trichechus manatus latirostris
TGTATAGTAGGTTCTGAAGTCAGGTAGTGTGAGTCCTCCAACTTTATTCTTCTTCTTCAGTAGTGCTTTACTTATTCGGGGCTTCTTCCCTTTCCATGTAAAGTTGATGATTAGTTTTTCCATCTCTTTGAAGAATGTCATTGGTATTTGGATCGGAATTGCATTGTATTTGTAAATTGCTTTGGGTAGAATTGTCATTTTCACAATGTTGAGTGTACCTATCCATGAGCATGGTATGTTTCTCCATTTATGTAGATCCATTTGGGTTTCTTGCAGTAGTGTTTTGTAGTTTTCTTTGTTTAGGTCTTTTACATCCCTAGTTAAATTTATTCCTAAGTGTTTTATTTTTTTAGGGGCCATTATAAATGGTATTCTTTTCCTGATTTCCTTTTCATCGTTCTCCTTATTGGTGTATAGGAATCCAACTGATTTTTGTATGTTTATCTTGTAGGAGATACAGTTATTTTTGCTTTAATTTTCTTTACCAGTTTGTGGTGTTTGTGTGTGTGTGTGTGTTTCATTTTACAATATCTGGATAATTTATGCTCTCAGCTGATTCATTTTTAAAAATCCTTATTTAAATTCTGTTTAATGCTAATTAAATTAAGTCAGAAAGTTGAATCTTTTCAGAATATATAAGCCTCATACATATTTGAATAAGCAGCGTTAAACATATTTGCAGTCACGTGAAAATACCAATATCATAAGATACAAATAAAAGAAAAACCACAGTTAAAAATCACTTTTAGAATGCTTATTACAACTCAATAGTATATTGTTGTTATGGATTGAACTGTGTCTCCAAAAAATATGTATTGAAGTACTGGCTATCTGTATCTGTGGATGTGATCCTGCTCGGAACTAGGGAGGGGTTCTTTTGTTATGTTAATGAGGTCGTACTACTTCTGAGTTGTAGCAAGAGCAGAATAGACACAGAGACCCACACCAGGGGAAGACAGATGTCGTTGAACACCAACATTTGTTGTTGTTAGGTGCCACCAAGTCGGTTCCAACTCATAGCTACCTTGTTGGTACTAAAAACCAAACCCACTGCTGTCGAGTTGATTCCAACTCATAGCAACCCCATAGGGTTTCCAAGGCTGTAAATCTCTACGGAAGCACCTTTCTCCCACGGAGTGGCTGGTGGTTTCTAACCGCCGACCTTTCAGTTGGCAGTCTATCAATCTAACCACTGTGCCACCAGCTCCTCTGGCAGTTATGAGACACTGAAATAGACAGAAAACAACCTCCCTCTAGAAACGTGCCCTGAATTCAAATTTTAAGCCTCCAGAAGTGGGAGAAAATAAATTTCTGTTCTTTAAAGCCACTCATTTGTGACATTTTTGCAAGCATGAGGTAAGACAATTGTCAAGTAAAAATCTTTTTTAATGTAAGGGAAGAATGTTTTCTTAATTAGACCTTTAAAGATAGGTTCTAAAACATAGCTCCAAAAACTCTTTCTTATTCTCTTAAGCTATTTAAACATTGACATCAACAGCAATTATTAAAATGGAGAAATAAGTCAAATGAAAGTAATGGAAACAAAATTTTGGAGTCACCAAAAAAAATGAAACCATCAAGTAAATTAAACTGATTCCTCATATATTGAAGTATACTATGAACTAACTGTATTAGAAAGAACTGCTACTTTTATATTATCATGAACATTTTAAACAAGTACTTTCATTTGGGTATTCAATGTCCAGTTTTCTTAAATAACCTATCAAGTAATTTCCCTATAACTGAACACTTGACTAAGTATAAAAAGTAAGAATATCTCAGTACAAAGAGTATCAAATCACTGAACATTTGTCATGGACTGTTGAATTCATGAGAAACTCTGACTTTCTAAATGTAAATATTATATACCCATTGCCATCGAGTCAATTTTGACTCATAGTGACCCCGTATGACAGAACAGAATTGCCCTATAGGGTGTTCTTGGCTGTAATCTTTACAGAAACAGATCACCAAATCTTTCTCCCATGGAGCTGCCGGGTGGGTTTGAACCACCAACGTTTCAGATAGCAGCTGAGTTCATAACCATTTGCGGCACCAGCTCTCCTTGTATATCTATGTCTGCTCCCATAAAGATTTACGGCCTTAGAAACCCTATGGGGCAGTTCTACTCTGTTCTGTCAGGTCGCTATGAGTCGGAATGGATTCAACTGCAATGGGT
>NW_004444025.1:3845524-3882326 GCF_000243295.1 Trichechus manatus latirostris
AATTGATTATATGATTTGTATAATAGTTTTTATTATTACTGAAAAAATTAATATGGAAATTACAGTTTTTTTAGACTATTTGATATAATTCCCATGTAATTTTCTTATTTTCTTTGCCATATGTCACTAACTCATTTTTCATTTCTAATTAAATCTGTATCAGATCAACTCAAACAGAGTAGAAGATGAAAAAAAAAGTCACCACAGTAATGTGTGATTCGTCAACGACAAACCAAAAAAAAGAGGGGGCAGGGCGCTAAGGGTCTTTCAATTTCCCAGCTAAAGCTCTCAAATCCTTGAGAGAAGTTAAGTCTGAGCGAATACAAAGAAAATCTGACTACAAAAAGCAGAGGTCTCTCATTTAGGAATCAATTTGTTCTCATTTTAAATTCAATAATGACTCAGTAGTCAAAATAAAATATTAAGATAGCCTCAAATTCTCAGTAGCTATTTAACTAATTCACTCTATCTAGATTTTTTTAAAGAAGGAACTCTTTGCATTTCCAGATTAGAATTTTTCTAGCATTCCTTGTTCTGTGTTAGCTGCTTATGGCTGAGGAAAGAGGGTTTCCCCTCAAGGTTACACTAACCCAACCTCATCGACCTGTTGGAGGCAGGTTGAATTAGTCTACTACAAAGACATGAGTCTGGTGCTTCTGCTCTGTAGACTTTTTCTTTAAACATCCCTCACCAACTCTGCACTTTAGCAGTCTGTCTATCCATGCTAGTGTTTCAATAACCCATAGAGGAAATGGAAAGCTCCTTCTAATACATCTCCGGATTTTGAATTGGGGCAGAGAAAAGAGGAGGACCACCCTCTGTAGACCTACAGTGATCTTAGGGCCAACAGGAAGCCCCGGTCCAGATCGAAGCAGTCCTGAGTTAGTGAGTTCTAGATGCCATTTCCAAATACACGTTCTTACGCGTAATTGTATATGTCAGAAAATCCTCAATTCACACTCAATTCTGGCTTGTCCCAAACTTGAACTATATGTTTTTTGCAGGTCTTTCAGGAGTTCAGCATTGCTAACTTTTCCCTATCTCCTTGCTCACAAACACACATGCAAAGTTAAAATAAGAAAAAACAGTAGAATGCACATTTTGCCAACATAGCAAAAACTTCTCTCTGCTTATGAAAACTTTGGAAAGTCCTTGCCAGTGTGAAAATTACCGCATAGAAATAAGGCTTTCTATTTCAGCTCCTTCCAAATTTTATCTTACATGCTTTGGCTTCCCCACAACATTTAGGTGTCACTATTATCAATACTTTATTTGAATTCTCTTCTATTCAGTGGATATTTTTGGTCTACGTCTTGAAAATCCATCTTGTGTTAGTCTGTGCATGACTATTTGCAACACTTCCTTTTAACCCTCCTAGGAATACTTGCTTTTGTCTAATAAGAGTTGTATTAATAAAATTGATAACAGCTATTATATTTTAATACTTACTGGGTATATTAAACAGTGCTAATCCTTTAAATGCATTATCTCATTTCATCCCCACTATAAACTGGGTAAGGATCCCGGGTGGTGCAAACAGTTAAGCATTCGGCTGCCAACAGAAAGGTTGGCGGTTTGAACCCACCCAGCAGCTCTGAGGTAGAAAGACCTGGCAATCTGCCTCCATAAGATTACAGTCAAGAAAACCATATGGAGCAGTTCTACTCTGTCACATGGAGTTGCTATGAATCAAAATGGACTCAACAGCACACAACAATAACAAATAAATTGGATATGATAGATTATCTCCATCCTACTGATAGGAGCATGGAAGCTCAGAAAGGTTCCATGAATTTTCTGACATCACAGTTACCATGGAATTCAGACTCAAGTGTTTGGGTTGTTTCATTTTGGTCTGGTTTTTTGATGGGTGAGAAGATGATGCCATGATATTGGTCATTGTCTTAGTTTATTAATGCAGCTCTACCACAAGAGGGTGGCTTTAAAGAACAGAAATGTATTTTCTCACAGTTCTAGAGGCTGAAAGTCCAAATCAGGATCTTGGTTGTATCCCTTCCTCCTTGTAGGTAGTCCCGGGTGCTCCTTGGTTCCTTGGCACACATGATCTTCACATGGCGTCTGTCTTCCCTTGTGTACGTGTGTCTGTGTCTCATCTGCTCCTTTTATAACGCAGAGCTGAGCAGGTTTAGGACACACCCTACCCTGGTATGACCTCATTAACATAACAGACAAAACTTTACTTCCAAACAGAATTACATTCACAGGTATAGGGATTTGGATTTCAACACATATTTTGGGGGCCACAATTCAACCCAGAACAATCATTGTATGGTATTACCTTCAAACAAACCTCCAATTGATAAAATTTGAATTCTTGGGGCCTCCCCTTAAATCATGTTTTAAGCACCTTGGTAGGAAAAAAAATAAGCTATTAATTTTCACTTTAGAATGTAGTACATGAAGGATTAGATGAACTTCCGAATCAAAAATGACAAGTATAATAAGAAGATATAATCAGAAGAAGAATGGTTATTATTTTTATAGCAATGTACATTGCACCGTTCTAAGTGCTTTCTATATTCTACCTCATCAAGTTCTCATGACTACCCATGAGCAAAATACTATTTTCGTTCCTTTAAAAAATGGGAAAATTGAAGCACTGTACCACACAAGGTGAATCTGGCAGTTAAGGCCACATTATCAGGTAAATAAGAGGTATAAAGCTTTATTTTTTATTATTCTGTTACAAGCGCAGAATCTTAAACCAAGGCAGTTGAAGGCCTTACTCATTTCCCTTCCCCTGAGTTGCAGTCAAGTTCAGTAGTCTCTACTGCATCTGGACATCATGTGGAGGGTTGTAGGGCAGAGCGCCTGGTTTTCTGACATCATCTGGAGATTGCAGCATCCACTGACATGCACATCAATCCAGCAAGTCCTCAGCCATAGGTCACTGCTATGTCATGTCACGTCTGTCTTAGGCCCATCACGTCTAATACCTCTCCCAGCTACATCCTTGGTACTGTAGGACTCACAGAAACATTTACCGACTCCTGAGCCAGGCTGGACCCCTGCAGAATTTTCACGGTTGTATTTAAGTTCATCCTCATTGGTGGTTCAGTGGTAGAATTCTTGCTTCCCACGGGAGAGACCAGGGTTCGATTCCTAGCCAGCACACCTCAAGTCTGTCAGTGGAGGCTTGTGTATTGCTATGATGCTGAACAGGTTTCAGCAGAGCTTCCAGATTAAGGCAGACTGGGAGGAAAGGCTTGGTGATCTACTTCTGAAAAATCAGCCAATGAAAACCCTATTGATCACAATGGTCTGATCCACAAGCGATCATGGGGATGGTGTAGGACCAGGCAGTTTTCATTCTGGCGATTTCTACTCTAGCTTTCCCTGATATAGGCCAAAGTGTGCAGCAGTTCTGTGGGTCATGCCACATCTGTAGACTAAAATTTACTGAGCAGCAGAGCCCAGAGCACCCCTGCTGTCAGAGCCCAGAAGCCAATGTGGAAACTGTGTGATCTCCCCTAGGCTCAGCCTGGGGAGGCGAGAGGGAAAAAGCTCCCTTAGCTCCCGCTTTCTGGTCCACATCTCTTATCCAGTCTGGACACAGCAAAGCCCAGCTCTAAATCTTTTCTGTTTTTCCAAATCAATTGTTAATAATGCAGCCTAGGCCTTTGAAAACCAAATACCAAAAATTTGACTTCTTTGTTATCTGCACACTTCTGTGTCATCCCTTCCCTAAGGCAATGAAAGTGGAAAATTCTAGATGCTTAGGATAGGAAAAGGGGCAGGGAATGCAAGGAATTCGAGAAAGGAAAAGCTTCGTTAATACCCCAGAATATTTTCCTTCACTGGCTTGGTCCCTAACCTATGAGATTAGAAAAGCAGTATTTATTTATGAGTGTGATAGTGATGATATTATTTTTAAGTAGGAAAATAAGAGTATTTGAAGCATATTCAAGGGCTCTTTTAATTTTTAATTGGCACTGCATTTAAAATTCTAGAATACTAAATATTCCATCATTCCCTAAATACAGTTTGTTTGCTCTTATCTGCTCCCCGTAAAGATCACAGCCTAGGAAACCCTACGGGCAGTTCCACTGTGTCCTACAGGGTCGCTATGAGTCGGAATCGACTCGAAGGCACACAGCAATAACAACATCAGAATGATGGCAATGCCAGGAAGTTTGATAGAGACTTAGCTGCTCTCCTTTTAGAATATTACATTAAAGTTGGTGGTTTGTCTTTTTTACAGCCAGAAACAGGAGGAAAGCAGGTATTAGTACACAATCATGTACTATGTATTAAAATAGATTTTAAAATGATCTATTTATTCTCAAAACAATATTGGGAATACCAAAGTAGTTGAACTCTTGCCTTTTTAAAAAATACAGACCTACTTTTAACCTCAAACACATTTGTCTATGTTTCTCCAACAATTTTTGGGTTATCTCTATAAGGGCTTTATTGTCAGAGTTCTTCCGACTAGACAGAACACGCAAAGCAGTGTTGAATGGCCTCAGTTTTCTTTATAAGCTGTCCAGGATAATGTTACAATCCTTGATTTCTTACGAGTTGCCTCCAAAGATACTACCAGTTACCAGTTACTGTTGAGTCAGTTCCAACTCATGACAACCCCACGTGTGTCAGAGTAGAACGGTGCTCCATTGGGTTTTCAATGGTCGATTTTTCAGAAGTAGATTGCCAAGCCTTACTTCTGAGGCAACTCTGGGTGGACTTGAACCTCCAACCTTTCAGTAAACAGCCAACCACGGTAATCATCTGCACTACTGAAGGACTCCCCAAAGATGCTAAGGGCCCAGAAAGAGCCCAGCAAACTGCTGTTGTCATTAAACTTCAAGGATGTCCCACACAACGACTTTGATGAATTGCTCTGCCTGGCCAGGCTGCATCCCAAGGTTTGCTCTAACGGCCCAGAGCACCTCTACTCTTGGGGATCACTACTTTCTGAGCAAAAGATGTTCCAGTGGGTCCCAAGAATAGGTGCTGAAAGTTGAGTAAATATGTTGAAATCAGCAATGCTCCACTTTGCATATTTTAAACTTTATAAATTAATTCCTTTTTTTTCATTAATCAATAAGCATGTACACTTCATAATCTGTAGTATTTACTCCTTCATTTTTATAAAAGATGAGCCCATTCAACACATGGGCATCATCACATCCTCATTCATTCTGGACTCCTCTCGGACAGAGGCACAAGTTCCTCAACGTTTGATTATTCAAAATCCAAACATCAAGGAACCCAGGAGTGTTCTCATGCCTACAATCTATGGGTGCATTTCTGCAGTGGGCTCTGAGGACCGCCTGCAGCAGAACCACAAGGGTGGGCTGGCCTGATGAAAGGTGCTGAGTCCTGAGTCCCACCCCCAAGAAGTTCTGGTCTAATAGGTAGGAATAGAGCCCAGAAATCTGCCTTTTTAATGAACACTCCAAGTGACTATCAAGCCTGTTGAAGTTTTTTAATGGTTTACTTCCCAATGGAGGAAACCCTGGTGGTGTAGTGGTTAAGTGCTACGGCTACTAACCAAGAGGTTGGCAGTTTGAATCCACCAGGCGCTCCTTGGAAACCCTATGGGGCAATTCTACTCTGTCCTATAGAGTTGCTATGAGTTGGAATAGACTCGATGGCAATGGTTTGTGCTTTTTTCCTAATGTAGACAATTTTATTTTATTACCCATACAGAACACCTGGAAGAAAATTGTCCTAAACCAGAAGTTTTCCAATTTTGGCAGGCTTCAGATCACCTGTTTGTTGTTGTTATCGTGGGCCATCAAGTTGATTCCGACTCACAGCAACGCCGTAGGACAGAGTAGAACTACCTCGACATTTGTCTCTCTTTCAAATTCCCTGGTGATACTAATGCCATGGTCCCAGATCTACACTTTGAGAACCACTGATCTAGACAAATACTTCGTGAAAATGCAAAAGCAAATACTTTCCACCATGTTTTCACGAGTGTCCTATTAAAAGGGTCAAACAAACGTAAAGATACTTCTTTGGTTCCAGAGATGTTGTTTCATCATACTAGCATGCATTATTAATTTCCAGCATTTGCCAAACATATTTTACTACAAAACTCTCTTGTCAAGGAAAATCCTTGGAAAATATCTGAGCAAAGTTTGCTATAGTACCATGACAAGTTAGTGCACCCAGGGAACTTGGACCTTCCTCGTCCCCATCCAGACCTTACCCTTTGCCCCCTCAGAGCCAATTCCAGAGAATTCTGACAACCCTGTGGAAGAGAGATGCACTGTTCAGAACACAAATTAGTGTGCCCAGCTTACTTTCCCATAGAACTGAATTTAACTAATAAAATAATGCTTTAGCCTTTTATATACTTTACACACTTTGTAAGAGCTAGCAAGAGACATCTTTTAACTATATTAAAAACACCTTAGTAGTCACCGAGGTATACAAATACACGTTAAGAAAATTATTTCCTACCATATTCTAGTGAGAAGAAAAACTATGTACAAAAATAAGCATAATATGACACAGACTACAATACAGTTTGGACAACCTGATTGTCATTGATTGTCAACAATGGGCAACTTTGCTAAAAAAGAGAGAGAGATGCCCCCTGAGACAGACAGTTTTTTTCTATTACTAAATCTAACTGTCGACTGACGTGCAAGAGGGGTTCTAGTTGACTTGAATGAATCCCATAATGTGGTGCCTCCAAAACTTGTTCTAAGAATCTCTTAGGGCACTTAATGTAAATACATACCCACAGGCCCTATACTGCCTGTTATGGATTGAACTGTTCCCCAAAAAATGTGTGTCAACATGGCTAGGCTATGATTCCTGGTATTGGGTGGTTGTCCACCAATTTGTGATCTGATGTGATTATCCTCTGTGTTGTAAATCCTAACCTCTATGATGCTAACGAGGCAGGATTAGAGGCAGTTATGTTAATGAGGCAGGAAACAATCTACAGGATTAAGTTGTATCTTGAGTCAATCTCTTTTGAGATATAAAGGAAAAAAGCAAGCAGAGAGGAGTGGGACCTCAAACCACCAATAAAGAAGCACCAGGAGTGGACCTGGGGTCCTTATGCTTAGAAACTCCTTGACCAGGGAAAGATTGATGACAAGGACATTCCCCCAGAGCCAATAAGGAAAGAAAGCCTTCCCGTGGAGCTGGCACCCTGAATTCGGACCTCTAATCTCCCAAACTGCGAGAGAATAAACTTTTGTTTGTTAAAGCCGTCCACTGGTGGTATTTCTGTTATAGTAGCGCTAGATGGAGTCCTGGTGGCGTGGTGGTTAAGAGCTTAGCTGCTAACCAAAAATCAGCAGTTCGAATCTACCAGACACTCCTTGGAAACCCTATGGGGCAGTTCTATTCTGTTTTACAGGGTTGTCGTGGGTTGGAATCGAATCGATGGCGATGGGTACTTTGGTTGGTTGGTTTTGGCTTTGGTTTTGGTTTTTTTGTTTGTTTGTTTTGGTTTGGAAACTAGGTAGCTAAGACACTGCCCAAATCAATAAGAATCTCCAGTGGAGGAGCCAGGTAAACCGTGCTTTTGGCAAGTGGCCAGTTCCCAAATTTTATTTTAGAATAAGGGAGAGTAGGTTTTCTGTGAAGTGTCTTTGTGGACAGAGCTCCATTCATTCATGCAATCAGTAAATATTTATTGAGCTCACGCAGCATGCAAGACATTTTTTATTCATGACACATTATATCATTTTTAGTAAAAAAAAAAAAATGTTTTTTTAGTAAAAATAAAATTACTTTGATTGATGCTGTTCATACAACACTACCAGTACATACCAGAAAGCAGGTACTCTAACGCAATTTTCTCTTAGTACAGTGCTCTTTACGCTACCCTGTGTTACCTTATGAAAACTCGGAGAACCGGATTTCAGTGAGATAAATAATCATCAAAGAAAAGCAGTTCTGGTCACTGCTCTATACATCCTTAAAATACGAATACTATTAAAATATAGAAACACATATATTAAAAGCTGTTTTGTTAAAAATGCTAACTTCTCAACTTTGCGATTTTGGCTACATTGCCTATGTTCTATATTCGTGCCTTCTGATGGGAGGAAGTAATGGGTAGGAAGAAGAAGACAATGCTTTGGGAAAGGTGCAAAAGAAGGTAAAAACTAATTACTAAAAAGCTTCAAGAATTTTGCTACTTAAAAAGAGCCCGCTTCACAAACTATATGCTCTGACTTGGGGAAATTTAAGCAGATTTGCCCTGTTATCTCCTAATTCTGCTATTCTAAATAAACATAAAATCTATCCTTTATGTTCTAACGTTACTATTTTAAAATCCTCTGCTTCCATCCTGACATCACCTCTCTTTCCTTTCCCTCTTTTTATCCCCACCTTGTGTGTGTGTTCATGCTGACCTACAATGAGGTAGAACGGAGGTAAAGGCGGTAGGGTTAAGACAGCGAGAGTAAAGGCAAGAAGCAAAAGCAGCTGCTTAATTTGGATTTTGGGGGCTGAAACGTTGCAACTAAGGCCATATGTAAGGTATCCCTCAAAACAGAAGAAGGGCAATGGTGATGAACAGGGATTGGATAAGGGCACAAAGCCCATGATTTTAAGCACTGCACCATCTATTAATGGTAGGAACATAGCAAATTGAAACAGCCCACTTGTAAAAGCTCGGTTACATACAGGGCCTGCTGAGAGACTGGAGTGAAAAAACATCAGCCTCTTCTGGCAGTCTGTCAGCCACTCATCTCATGAATTGAAACACGGCCCACAGAAAACAGCCCTGTGTTCTGGAACACTGTCATTTCCATTACCGTTTCCCGAGGTATAGATGGATACCTTGGAACATGAGCATGGGCATGCGGTGGGCGTGTGCTCCGTGAGGTCAAACAAGGCCCTGGCAGCTGCTACATTCGATTCTTCAGTCCATTGCAAACTCACTTTTCACCCTTGCTTTGTAGATGCACAACAGACTTGAATATGTTTGCAAGGATAGTCAATGCCTCAACATATCCAGAGCCAAATGACTTCTCTACTTACAGGTGTTATTTATAAACTTATAAATATGTAACAATAGAAACCCTTAATGATTTGTAGTGCTGTCATTTATTCCATGAATAAAAATAATAATGAACTTCAATGCCAGTTAAAAATTACTTCTGGTTGTTTTTAAACAAACGTTTGTATGATTCACACAATTGCGATTTAAGAGAGGCAACAATGGAATGACACAGACAACAGAAAAATAGGCAATAGGCATAGCTAAATATTTAAAGTCAAAGTCACAAAAAGTTATAATTTTATAGATAGAATGTTGTTAGTCGACATTGACCCAGCTCCAACTCGTGGTGACCCCATGTACAGCAGAACAAAACATTGCCCGGTCCTGAGCCATCTTCACAATCATGGACATTCTTGAGTCCATTGTTGCAGCCACCGTGTGCTTTGAGTGTCTTCCAACTAAGGGGCTCATCTTTTGGCACTGTCAGACAATATTCTGTTGTGATTCGTAGGGTTTTCATCAGGTAATTTTCAGAATTACCAGGCCATTCTTCCTAGTCTGTCTTAGTGTAGAAACTCTGCTGAAACCCCTCTCACATGGGAGACACTACTGGTATTTGAAATACCAGTGACATAGCTTCCAGCATCACGGCAACACGCAAGCCGCCACAGAACGACAAACTATCAGATGGGTGGTGGATAGGTAGAATATAAACTAATTAATTATTTCTTTGGCCAATATATAACTAATTGAAAATAAAATACAAAAATAATTTTATTATTTTCATTCTCTAGTTATTTTTCTATTCGGGTGAAATATATATAACAAAACACTTACCATTTCCACCATTTTTACCTGCGCAATTCAGTGGCGTCATTTATATTCCCCAGGTTGTGCCACTAACACCACTATCTGTTTTCAAATTTCTCATCACCCTGAACAGAGGGCCAGTACTTCTTAAGCAATACCTCCCCATTTCTACCTTCCACTTGCCCCTGGTAACCACTAATAAACTGGTCTCTGGGCATTTGCCTATTCTGGATATCTCATGTAAGTGGGATCATACAACATTTGTCCTCTTGTGTCTGACTTATTTCACTAACATAACGTTTTCAAGGTTCATCGGTATCATACCATGTATCAGAACTTTGTTTCTCTTTATGGTTAAATAATATGCCATTGTGTGTATATGTTGTTTTTAGTTGCTGTGGAGTCTGCTTTGATTCATGGCAACCTTAAGTATAACAGAACAAAACATTGCCTATTTCTATGCCATCTTCATAATCATTGGTATGTCTGAATCTATTGTATGTATATAACACATTTTATGTATTCATTCATCATTGATGGACACTTGGATAGTTTTAGTTATTGAAAATAATGCTTTAATAAACATTAGTGTACTAATTTTTTAGTTATCTTTAATAATTCTGTTTCTTAGCCAAATCTCTTAACCTCCTCAGAATCAGTGTTCCCATCTGCAAATGGAGATGATAATAATGATCAAATAGAGTCATTATGAGGATTAAATAAAGTACCTACTAGAGTGTATTAATGCTAAATATCAGTTCTCTTAGTGCTAAATGGTTAGTAATATTCAACTTCTCTGTTAAGATGGGGAAATCAACATCCCTCACAGAATTGCCCCCTCATATATCTACAGATATGAACCAATTTTTTAAAAGTAAGAACTTGAAGGGAAAAAAAGTCAACAAATCTGCCAAACCAGGAAAGGGAGACAATCCATTGCTATCAACTTAAAACCTGACAGCCAAGGAAACAAATAGATGATTGTGGAGCCCAGAAGAGGAGAACATCTCTTAAGGCTCCTGACCCTACCCCCAGAACCAATATGGCGGATACAGAAAAATGCTGAAATGTGTCACTAACATTTCTGTAGTGGGATCACAAAACTAAACTACGTGAAACTCTATGTTCAGAAAAAAATGCACTGCTTTGTTCTCCCTCTCATGAGCTTCTGCCTGAGCTCCCAAAACTAATTAAATGTCCTATCATAGTTAAACCATATTGTAATCCAGTAATTCAATCCATCCCTATACCTATCAGGGTTTAGTGCAAGAAACAGAAAGCACTCTAGGTATGTTAAATGGAAAGACATTAATTAGAAGAATAACATACTTACAAAATTCTCAGAAGGGGTGGAAGAGTGGGAGTCAGCAGGGCCCCAGTTGGAGCCACTGAATCCAAGAGCACAACACCACAACTTCGATCTGAAAATTGAGACAGCTGCTGCCACCCTCACTGCCAAAATCCTGCTGCTTCTGTCACAACTCCCTCTTGATACTTACACAGCTGGTTTAATACCTGAAATAGTGAGCTCCCTCTGACCAGTGCCACAGTTACTTCTTAACACTTATGTCTCTGTTTTAGACACGGCAGCCGAAAAATGGCCTCCACCTCTCTCCTACCAACCAAAACACATATGAGTGTATTCCAAATCCTGACTACAAAAAAGATGTGAAATACTGTTTTGAGCTTTTTGGTCTCTGCTCTCCAGGAATGCACCACTGAAGGGAAGTAGAAGGCAGGCTGAATGAACAATCTACGATATCCACTACGGGTCGATCGCAGTTGTAACTACAATGGCCATTTCCTCCACAATCTATCCCTGTCGCAATTCTATCTCCATCTTCTTTTGCCTCTCCATTTCATTTAGCCTAGGCCAACAGTAACTCCGGACTTCAGTCAACAGTCTAGCAAACTACTACTTGAGAAGCTCTGGTAGGATTCCCATATTGGTTAGTTGACCAACTAAATTTATATTCCTTCCTCTTAGAATCCAATCCCACACAACTTCCTTGGGTTTCTGCTTATATAAAATGGCAAAATCTTTTGGTATGTCAACCTTCTCTTCCTAGGTTCAACTTGTACTTGTCTCTTGGTACCTGCTGGGATCTGACTCTGGTTATAATAGGATGGGAGACAAAGAAGCCTAGTAGTGAAAGGGTCTGAGGAGAATTGGCAACTTACATGAAGTAACCAGCATGTCTCCAAGCAAGCTAGAGCTAATCCCATCAGACAGGGGACCGGTAGCTGCTTCTGCTGGCAAGAGAGGCTCAATGAGAAGGGGATTTGGGGTACTCAGATTCAACTGAACACACTCGAATGTCCAACTACAACTTTCAGGGTTCCTCTTTCCAAATTGGTGTCTAATGTTCACTTTAAAAATATGGTAAAATGTGAATTCAACTTATATTGTTATTTAATAGCCTGCTGGATCAGATTCTGATTTTTGGCTTCATCAGCTCTGAGGCCACAAGAGACAGAAGATTATCTTAGGGTAGTCGTGAAAGCTCCTTGGTTCTCTAGTTTTGAGCTGATGGTGTAAACCCCTAAGCTGGTCCTTTTCTTCATTTATTCTATCCAGGGCAGTCATAAATAGTCATTCCATCCCATAACCCTTGAAATTTCTTCTTTTCATTCTAACTATTTAATACTATACTGGGGTCTAGCCTTCTACTAGGAACTTAACTCAGAAAACCTTATGTGATCATTTAAGTAAATTTTTTGTCACTATGTGCCATAAACTGTGGGAGTTCTATTTTCTAATGATAACAGCATTGCCATTATCTTCAAAGTCATACAGGTCACATAACGAAGCCAATCTTTCTGTCCTTGAGAGTCTGTTATCTGCAAACTCTTCTAGAAGGAGGTAATATAAATCACCCTAGATTTCTTTTTTTCTTAAGAAAAAAGAGATTTCACACAGAGCATACTGTGGTATAAAATCATTGTATATAGAAGCAGGATTCAGAGGAGGGGACGTACTACCACAGTTGTAAGCCCAAGATCAAGAAGCATCTGCCTCTGCTGCTGCTGCTGCCACTACTGCATTTCTTTACACCTGTGAAGCAGAACCCTGAGACTGCCCGCTATTACTGCCCCAACTCCCACCAGATATCCATGGGTTGGTATCTAGAAACTTCTAGTCTCATATTTGGGTATCCAATTGGTAGAGGCTTACGTATAACAAGAGCCCTACTTGCTTCTGGTCTGGAAAACACAGATGTAAGCTACCCACTTCTAATGTGGAAAACAGCATTCTAAAATGAGGGTGGAACAGAAGAGGAGCAAGCATCCACAAACTCTACCACACTCCTGGTAAATGATAGTCTCTATCTGGCTGTACATGATTAGTCTTTCCAATTCCCTCTCCCTCCTTGTTTCTCTGCCAAAGATGTCACCCTCCTGATGTTGTGTAGGGGAGGGAGGGGCACCTTAAACTGACTCCTAGGGGTTCAGTGGCTGGTATTGGCTATCTCTGGTGTGATGTCTCTTGTCCATGCAATTATTAAATACCCTGCTGGTGTCTCCTACTAAAGTCTGTCCTTGGTAAAATTCAGCTGTCTCCTTCTGAACTGGTATATTGTTATACTACTTTGCTACTTTTGTTTATTTTGCAATCCTCTTTAATTAAAAACAAATAGCTTTAAAACAGATGAGAAATGCTAAAGAAAGAAGAATGTTATAAACATAATGTTTAAATAATCTGTCTTCTCTCCAATTTTTCATTTTTAGTGGGATGTCGAAAAGGAAGTCAATTTTACAAGTATATATACATTGAGGTTAAACTACCTTTGCTTTCCCAAACATGGAGGAGTTAATCAGCAGAGAAAAAATAAGCAAATAACCTGAAGAAAGGGTGGAGGGGGTGGGAATTGCACAAATTATGCTAAATCAGATATTAACAATACTCCAATAAACTTAACCTTCTGTTCTGGCCAACTTGACAGGTCATGGGGACCATTCCACAATCCAGAGAATACAGCAGTAGTAGCAAGTTGATACAGGAAAAGATAATGAGTTCCATTTTGGAAATGTTGGATTCGTAGTGCCTATGAGAAACTGCATGCATGTTAAATAGTAGAAAAATTGTGGGTTGGAGTGATAGTTTGAAAGTTCTCAGTTAAAGAGTTGAAACCATGGGTATGGTTAAAGTCAGTTTCACCAAAATCATGCATCTGAACTCAAGTCTCAGATATGGATTACATGACAGAAATAATATAAAATCAATGCTAGATTTGAGTTAATACTAACTTACAGAAATAGGATGGACGTTTAAATTTTTTACCATCTCTTTATATAGTTGTTCATCCTTAAATAGTCCTGGCAGCATTCTGAAAAATTTTAGATGTCTGGGGAGAATCACTTTTAAACTCTCCCAGTAGGATGAAGGCTTGTACCTTTTGCAAATACCTCCAAAGAAGCTGATCCTACATCCGCATTCACTAGTCCATTCTATCACATGATTGAATTCATTGTCTCTTTCTCTCTCTCTCTCTTTTTTTATAATAATAATTTATTGTGTTTTTGGTGAAAGTTTACACAGCAAATTTGGTTCCCATTTAACAGTTTCTATACAAATTACTCAGTGACATTGGTTACATTTTTCACAGTGTGTCAACATTCTCATCATTTCTGTTCCAGTTGTTCCCTTTCCAGTAATCTAGTTTCCCTGCCCCTCTTACCTTCTCATCTTTGCTTTAGAGAAAATGTTGAGTGTTTGGTAAATGATGATTTTTTTTTTTTAAAGAAGCACAGTACACATGGGTGATACTCTTTATTTTATGAGTCAATCTGTTATTTAGCTGAAAGGTGACCTCCAGGAGCAGTTTTGGTTCAAAGTTTAAAGGGTGTCTCAGGGGATCGTCTAGTCTCAATTGGTCCAGTAAGGCTGGACTTTTTAAGGCTTTGAATTCTGTTCTACATTTTCTCCCATTCTATCAGGGTCCATCTATTGTGGCCCTGATCAGCATATTCAGTAGTGGTAGCCAGGCACCATGCAGTTCTGCTAGTCTCAGGGTAGATGAGGCTGTGGTTCACGTAGGCTATTAGTCCTGTAGACTACTTTCTTCTCTGAGTCTTTGATTTCCTTCTATCTCTTTTATCCCAGATTAGTATACACAGATAGTTGTATCTTAGATGACTGCTCCAAACTTTTAAGACCCCAGACACTACTCACCAAATTAGGATATAGAACATAAACTTTATGAACTATATTATGACAATTGACTGGGTTGTCCCATGAGACTATGGTCCTAAGCCTTCAAACCCAGTAAACCACTCCCATGAGGTGTGTGATTATGTCTAAGTGGTATCCATAAGTTTGCTGTTTTTGTGTGTTATTATATATATGACTATATATGCATATTCACACATACATGTATATACATATGCATATAGATACACCAATACAAGCACACATATATACACACATATACCTACCTATACACATACAGGCATACATACATACATATGTAACCTTACATATATATTTTGGTTGTTCAATTAAGGGTTCTGGAATTCCCATTCTTTGCAATGTTCCATAATTTGTTATGATCCACACAGTCAAATGCCTTTGCCTAATCGATAAAACACAGGTAAACATCTTTCTGGTATTCTCTGCTTTCAACCAGGATCCATTTGACATCAGCAATGATATCCCTCATTCCATGTCCTCTTCTGAATCCTGCTTGAATTTCTGGCAGTTTTCAGCTGATGTACTAGTGCAACCGTTTTTGAATTATCTTCAGCAAAATTTTACTTGCTTGTGCTATTAATGATATTGTTCGATAATTTCTGCATTCTGTTGGATGACCTTTCTTTGGAATGGGCAGAAATATGGACTTCCTCCAGTCAGTTGGCCAGGTAGCTGTCTTCCAAATTTCTTGGCATAGACAAGTGAGTGCTTCCAGCATTGCATCTGTTTGCTGAAACATCTCAGTTGATAGTCTGTTGATTGCTGGAGCCTTGTATTTTGTCAATGCCTTCAGTGCAGCTTGGACTTCTTCCTTCAGTACCATTGGTTTTTGATCATATGCTACCTCCTAAAATGGTTGACTGTCCACCAGTTCTTTTTGTACAGTGACTCTGTGTATTCTCTCCATCTTCTTTTGACACTTCCTGTATCATTCAATATTTTGCCCATAGAATCCTTCAACTCAAGGCTTGAATTTTTTCTTCAGTTCTTCCAGCTTGAGAAATGCCAAGTGTGTTCTTTCCTTTTGGTTTTCTAACTCCAGGTCTTTGCACATGTCATTATAATACTTTACTTTGTCTTCTCAAGCCACTGTTCGAAATCTTCTGTTCAGCTCTTTTACTTCATCATTTCTTCTGTTCACTTTAGCTGCTCTACATTCGAGAGCAAATTTCAGAGTCTCTTCTGACATCCATTTTGGTCTTTTCTTTCTTTACTGTCTTTTTAATGACCTTTTGCTTTCTTCACATATGATGTCCTTGATGTCATCCCACAACACATCTGGTCTTAGGTTATTAGTGTTCAATGTGTCAAATCTGTTCTTGAGATGGTCTCTAAATTCAGGTGGGGTATACTCAAGGTTGTACTTTGGCCCTTGTGGACTAGTTTTAATTTTCTTCAGCTTCACCTTGAACTTGCATATGACCAATTGATGATCTGTTCTACAGTCGGCCCCTGGCCTTGTTCTGAATGATGATATTGAGTTTCTCTAGCACCTCTTTTCACAGATGTAGCCAATTTGATTCCTGTGTATTCCATCCAGTGAGGTCTACATGTATAGATGCTGGTTATGTTGAAAAAGGCCCTATTTTCACCAACACATCAGAATATTTCTTTTTTTAAAAAAAATTCTGCTGATTTTTATTTTAGGAGACAACAATGGATGGCCTATACAACTTGACAAATATTTTGCAAATTACTTCAAAAGGACTTCCCTGAATCCCTTGGAGACAGAAACATCTGAATGCTGTAAGTAACCAGAGCAGTGAGTCTCCTTTTCTGTGAGTTCATAATGAGACATCATGTTTTGAACAGTTCGATTTCATCTTTTAAAGTTATTTATAGTTTTCTAGTTGCAAACTTCATTAAAAATGCAGTCTTAATATGGGAATTTCATTTTAAAATGACTTAGGGACTTGAAGTGTAAAAGTAAAAAATAATATCAAGTATTATTGTGAACAAAATTAATGTCAGTCAGTCAAGGTTACTATTTTTATATAAATCCCCTTTTCACAATCACTAACAATCTTATAAATGCTAATGTAAAGGAAACTGAGAAAATAGAAGCACGGAGAAGCTGTGTGGATTATAACATTTGCAAGTGAAAAACAGTCCAGGAACTAAGCTGTATTTTAGAGCTTAAAAAGTCCGATTAATTATAACCTGCTGTGTTTAGCCATATACCTAAAACTTACAAAAATATTGAAGGGCTTTGGGGTAGGGGGTGGGGGTGGTCATAATCTGTGTGTTAACTCTATAATATTTTATATCAGGAATACCTATGAGAAAGAACTCCTTTTAAACAAATTTTATCTGTTCTCATAAATTATTTAAACATTGATCCGTGCCTTGGTGTTATCATTTTGACCCTAGCTTTTCAAGACATGGCTGAAAAGCAAGGGAGTGAGGGGAGGAACCCTTACTACATATTTTCCTTTATGTTCTACTACAAAGTCCACCTTTTTTATGTTTTGGTATTTTCTATCTTCACTACACAAATGAGATTAATTAAAAAATAAAAAAATTAAAACTACTAACAACCCCCAATTTTAGGAGATCATACATATCTGTCCTGTGAGTCTCACAGATTACTCAGCAGCTATCTATCCTACCAGTCTCCAAGATCATGGAGATCAGGTTATTTGGTCATTAAAAAGTCAAAAGTTTTTGAGAAAAACAAAGGTAACAGATAGAATTTCACTGCTAATGTAGTATAAAACATTCCGTGGATTAGGCTGCAATATCTCAAAAAGTAGTTTTTATTTTCTTTTGGTTTTTATTATAGATCGTTTTCTGTTTATTTCTTAAATTTTAATTGAATTGCTTTATAACTCATCTTATTCCCAAAACGATTTTAGCTAGCTCACAATAAAAATATGACTGCTAACAGACTTAAACCATCAACATGATATAAAAGACAAAAGCCAAGGGGTGGAAAGGAAGAGAACTAGAGGGGGAAAAAAATACATACACATAAATACTTATGGAAATCCTCGCTGAGGAAACCTCAGCACCTGCGTCCAGAGCTTGGTTCTGAACGTTGTGGTCATTAGGTCAAAGAGGGAAGCACAATGGTTACATGACTTTCAGAGTCTGCTCTGTAAAGCAGAAACAAACAAATAGGGGGGAAAATAGATCAAGTCATCAAGAGAAATAAATTTTTGCCTCGTGCCATGAATGCTCTGGGAAGAATTTTTTACAAGTATATTTATCTAAGAGAAATAGAACTACACAATAAATAATATATCAAAATATACAGAGGTAATTTATGAGTACTTAGTAAAGAATAAATTATGTAATTCTCAATTACTTTTTTAAAGACAATTCTGAGGGAGCATAATCAATAATTTAATATCTTTTCAAACTTGGTGTCAGTGCAAAACTTGAATGGAAAGTGTAGTATAAAATTTGTGACTGAAACCTAAATTAAGGTTTCTACTGTGCCACTTGGAACCCTGGTGGCACAGGGGTAAAGACCTCGACTGCTAACCAAAAAGTCAGCAGTTCAAATCCACCATCCGCTCCTTGGAAACCCTATGGGACAGTTCTACTCTGTCTTATACAGTCTCTGAATCGACAGCAATGGGTATAATGGGTATGGTGCCACTTTATTTAAATCAGATTATCAAAGGGATTTATTGGAAATTAAACTAGTGGGAATGGCTTACAATCATTTTTGTCTAAGTGAGAGAATGTAAGGAATTTACATTTATAAAAGCATTTCTCAAGAGCAAGATCATGAAAAATATAATATCCAGTATTAATCAATATATTAATAAAGCTTAAATTTGGGGGATTTTGAAAGTACATAAATTTGGAAAGAATTATTAACTCAACTATAATTTCACCACCAGAGGCCACAGCATTAACTTGCTGGTAGATTACCATTGCCTCAATTATCAAGTGCTGCTATAATAGAAATACCACAAGAGGGTGGTTTTAACAAATAGAAATTTATTTTCTCACAGTTTGGAGGCCAGAAGTCTGAATTCAGGACACTGGCTCTAGGGGAACACTTTCTCTTTCTCTCTCTCTGCCAGCTCTGGGAGAAGGTTCTTGTCTCTCTTCAGCTTCTCTTCCTCGGTTCCTTGGGGATTTTCATATGCCATGGCATCTATCTTCCCCAACCCCCACCCCATTTGTGCTTGCTTCCCTGATTGCTTGCTTAACCTACTTTCACATCTCAGAGAGATTGGCTTAAGATACATCCTATACTAATACTGCCTCATTGACATAGCAAAGAAAACTCGTTCCCAAGTGAGATTATAATCACAGGTATAGGGATTAGGATTTACAACACATATTTTGGGAAGACACAATTCAATCCATAAGATTCCACCCTTTGGCTCCCAAATATTCATGTCCTTGCCACATGCAAAGCACATTCACCCTATCACATCATCCCAAAAGTCTTAAATCAACTCCAAGTCCAAAATCTCATCTTCTGAAGCATCTAAATCAAATATGGGTGAGACTTCAGGCAACCCCATCCTTGTGACCAACCTGAACGGCAGCCCCGCACTCTGGAACTGAGTTGGTAGAGATCTGATTCTTTGAAACCCAGGAGGCCATGACTCTACCTTTTGAAACCCAGGAGGTGATGGCTTCACCCTTTGAAACCCAGGAGACCATGGCTCCTCAGCAGCCCTGCTTCCCATGCTCCTTCCAACAGTTCTGCTGATCTCTAAACTGCTCCTGGGATGGTCCTTTTCTTTTCTTGGAGGACTACAGCTGTCGTTGCTTTGGCCTATTTCCTACCCGCAGAATTCCAAGAGGCAGACAGCTTTCCTTCCTTTCTTCCTGTCTCTGTTCCCTTCAGTGTAAACTGACGGGTTTTCTGCTGTGGTAGCTGGTTCGATCCATCAGTTACAGGCTTAATCTCTTTAACAGAAGAGTGTGTAGCCACATCCTTGGTGAAAGTTCTAGGACACATGTCCTTAGTTTGTACAACAGAATTTTCCAAATCTTTCAGTTCTGGTTTCAGTTGCATGGATCATTTTCAAGTCCATCTCTTTCCTCTGTCATTTTACTATAAATGGCAAGGAGAAACCATGTTGCCCCTTTAAGATCTTGTTTAGAAATCTCCTCAGCCATAAATCCAAGTTCATTGCTTACAAGTTCCACCTTCCACCAAACATTTGAATATAACTCAAGTTCATTTCCACTGCATAAAATGCATCACCATCACCCTTCCTCCACCATCCAATCACATGTTCATCATTTCCTTTTAAAGTCTCACCAGAAGCAAATTTAATGTCCACATTTCTAGCAACATTCTGTTGCTGGCACCATCTGTATTCTCTAAGATGATAGAGACTTTCCCTATAGCTCCCCTCGCTTCTTTCTGAGCCCTCATCAGAATTGCCTTAGATGTCCATAATTCTACCAGCGGTCTCTTCAACGCAATTTAGGCTCTTACAATTAGGCAACTTAAAACTCTTCCAGTCTCTACCCATTACCCAATTCCAAAACCACTTTCGCATTTTTGGTATCTGTTAGAGCAGCACCTCACCCCTGGTAGCAAATTCTGTCTTATTTATCTGGTGCCGCTGTACCAGAAATGCCACAGTGGATGGCTTTAAGACACAAAAGGTTATTTTCTCACAGTTTAGGAGGCTAGATGTCCGAGTTCGGGGCGCTGGCTGTAGAGGAAGGCTTCCTCCTTCTCTGCCGGCTTGGAGGGAAGGTTTTTGTCTCCAGTTTCTGCTTCTTTGCTCCTTGGGGATCTTCCCGTGGCATGGCATCTCCCTCCACCCGCATTGCGCTGGCTTGCTTGCTTGCTGAATCTGCTTTTCTATCTCAAAAAATATTAACTCAAGACACACCCTACACTAACATTGCCTCATGAACATAACAAAGAAAACTCATTCCCAAATGGGATTATAACCACCAGTATAGGGATTAAGATTTACAACACGTATTTTGGGAGGGCACAGTTCAATCCATAACACTCATTTTTTGTTTTTGAGGTTTTTTTTTTAACATAATTGAAATACCCTGTAAAAACCATTTTTATCATATTTCCAATTAGCATTTAGCATAATTACGTATTTGTGTTATTATAAGCTCTTTTAAAATATTCTATATAATATTACATATCCGATAAATGACAGAGTTTACTTCATTCTTCTTTTGTTGTTGAATATTTAGGTTTTTTTTTTTTTCATTTTTCCCTATGATAGACAACACACTAATCAACATACGTGAATTATTTTAATTCAGCCCATATACATGGAAAATGCACACTGGAATTAATGCTATTTTTACATTCACGTCTTTTCTGTTCTTCCTACTCTTGCCCTTGGTACCTTCATCTTCCTTCCCAACCCTCATCGTGCCGTGCTCGCAACATAAACACGCATTCACATATTAGACATAACTTTAACTTAAAGAGACAGAGTCAGTGTTCAGAATATATCACCAAAATGCTTAGAACTACAAAGCTGTTTAAAAGTTCTTGGCAGATACTCTGTTTACATAAAACATCAAACCTGATCTTGATCTTTTATAACCCTGTAAAAGAGTCTGTAGAATTCTGTGGGAGGAGAAAAGCACACCTGTCACCCCATGTCTGAACAAAGGGGCGCTTTATTAGCTCACAAGCTATAGCCAACTATGCTCATTCACAGTCAGGCCACCACTCTGTCATGAGGGTCTCTACTTCACCATGGAGACACTTGACTACTCTCCGGAGGTTTTACCCTAAAGGTCAAAAACTGGAAGCCTACAAGCAGAACGTTCTCATAGAAAGTTTTGTTTATTCTATGATGTTTTGAAGTACTTTACATTAGCTACCGTTATTTTTAAAATAGGTAATTACATTTTTTTTTTTTTTTTTATTTCTGGCTTTTAGAAAGTTGGTAGACTTGGCCACAAATGGCCCTCAATCTATATGCAACAGTTAGTAGGAGACAGATACTGGGACACTCTAAACTTGTTTTACTTCTCTTTTGTGCTATCTGCCTAACTCCTGTAGACATCTGAGTCTATCCAGTCTAGGCTCCAGAAGTAAATGTAGAGAAGAAGCATTCCACAGTGTTCTTATAGTCATCCATTCTTCATTAAGGCAAGAATCAGACTGTATTTATTATGCTGCTGTTAGGTGGCAGCCAGTCTATTTTCAACTCACAGTAACCCCATGTGGCAGAGTGGAACCGCTCCATAGGGTTTTCTAGGCTGTAATCTTTATCGGAGCAGATCGCCAGGCGGTCTCTCCCATGGAGCAGTTGGTGCATTCAAACCACCCGCCTTTCGATTAGCAACCAAGTGCTTAACTATTGCACCACCAGGGCTCCTTATAGTTATTATACTAGGTAATAATCCCTTGACACTGTTTAACTCTATGAACACCTCCCTGAGAGTCTGTAATATACCTTATAAATGTTGAATCACTTCCCTAAGACTATCATGACAGCCCCACAAGATAACCAAAGGGATACATTCCATTCTCCCTCTTTCCAGAACCCAGGAGTGTGCAGAAGAAATGCTCGCTCACATAAATCAAGTTTTACATATCCTTACACCCCTGCATAAGCCAAAAATCAAGTTTTACATATCCTTACACCCCTGCATAAGCCAAAGAAGAATCAGAAAATTGCAAGCCCATCAAAGTCCTTTGAAGAACTCTTGAATATTCAGAAACAAGGGGAAAAAAATTCCACCAACACTTTGGTGAGAGTACGTCTCACATACTTCGGACATGTTGTCAGGAGGGACCTGTCCCTGGAGAAGGACATCATGCTTGGTAAAGTAGAGGGTCAGTGAAAAAGAGCAAGACCCTCAATGAGATGAATTGTCACACTAGCTGCAACAATGGGCTCAAGTATAACAACAGTTGTGAGGCTGGCGCAGGCCCCAGCAGCGTTTCGTTCTGCTGTTCACAGGGTTGCCATGAGTCGGAACTGACTCGACAGCACTGAACAACACCACCAACATTACAGTTTAGAGTTTGGTTCTTCTCTGTCTTTCTTACTAGTCAGAAATGATTAGCCATTACAGCTTTTGGTTATGCTATTAAGAAAACTCTCCTCCTAAATAATAGCTTTAATGTGAACATAAAACCTCACCACACACTATCAGGTCAGCCTTGGATTTAACCACTCCCGTAGGATGAGTAAGAACAGATCATTCATTTTGCAACGTATGGAGAAGAGCAGCCTGCTATTTAAAAAATAAAATACATGCCCTGGTAAATGTGTATGTTTCCAATGTTGATGCTCTTGCATCGTGTTAAGGTTAAACGCAAAGTAAATTTAGAGCCTTTATTGAAAGCATTGCCTAAATTTCTTAGGTAAGACATGGCATACTTTTGTACTAAATAATTTTTTCGTAGCTTTTTGTTTCTTTCTTCTCGTTGCCCTCTTCTTCCTGGTCCCTCACTGTCATCATTTCTTACTGCCTTCTCTTTATTCAGTGGTCAGTTCTGTGCCCATGAAATGTCTTTGCCGAGGTCTAGAGCTTGGCTGTGATGAAGCCAACTTGCGAGCTGTCCCGTCAGTTTCTTCAAATGTGACTTTAATGTAAGTAGACAAGAATGACTTCATCCCAACAGCCAGAATAGCACCTGTAAAACTGTATCATAATTAAGGCTTGTGGTTACTAACAATGTGTTTTTATCCAAAGGTGGTGTCATTGTTCCTTGGTCTATTATAAGGAATGCTGATTTTTTTTTACTGTTTATTAAATGTTAGACCCTATTTCGACTTATTTCATGTATTAACTTATTTAATGTCTCATAACAATTCTCTAAAGTATTTACTATCATCATATTTTATCTAAACAAAAGATTCCATCGATTGTATGTCCTACTGAAAAATAAGGGAGGGAGGCTGCCAATTAAACTATTATATGGTGTTTTCCTATCACATAGAATTTTTATTTGACATTTATTGGGTAACCTCTTTTAGACTTTACTGGACACAGTTTTTAACAGACTCTTAGGTATAAATAAAAAAGAAAATAAGTAAATTTAATTGATTAAAATATTCCCAGAACTTAATATTTAAAGTCCAACTCTTCTGGATCACATTTTGACTCAGAGATTTATTTACTTGTTTCTTAAATCAAATTTATGTATACAAAAGAAAAAAAATTTTCTCACATATAATAGCTAGTTTGTTGATCTAATATTAATTTGAATCCAAGACACCCGAGTTGGGGTGTGTGTGTGTGTGTGTGTGTGTGTGTGTGTGTGTGTGTGTGTACCAACAAGGTGTAAACACTTGGCTTAAACTTTTAAAAAGAAATCAGAAAGGGAGAAATTCTAATTTCTTAGATGGATATTTTAATCAATATTTTTACTGAGATTTTTTTCTTTTTGTTTTGACCAGATGATTTAGGATCTTGCAGCTCTGACTTTTCAATGTATGAGGACAAAATAGGAGTAATTGTGGTTGACAAGTGTTGACAAGTCCTGCCTGTTTCCCAAACTACTTAATAGAGCATTTATATGCTTAAATACAGGGGGAAGCGCTAAAGCTCAGAGTTCTTGTAGATCCATAGTGGTACCATCAAATTCAGAGTCTAGGAGTTTACTGAGCTGATAGGGGCCTGGGAATGTGAGCTGAGAGCATCAGGCAGGGTAGCCACAAAGACTTGTTTTCCAAAGGAGGTAACATTCCCACCTGAACTAAGGCAAAAACAAGAGTCATTCACCATTCTATCTTATCCCAGTCTCACAATAGCTTTTTTCATAGTAATTAGCCCTACTAGAAAATAATAATAAACCCAAAAAGGATCCAAGATTCTCTAGAGAGTTTCTATGATTCAAATTCTCACTGGAACTTCTGGGTATAAGAATTTGTGATGGTCTCGTTCTATTTTTAAAGGGAAACAAATCTCTTATTATCTGCACCGTTTGTATCAAATTACTAGAAAATCTAAAGCAAAGAATACCCTGGTGCCGCCAGCCTCATTTTTCATTTTCCCACAAGCAAGCTTTCAATCTCCTCTACAGCAATCCAAGTACCCTTTGTAAAAGGAAGGAATGGCGGGAAAGAATGCTGAGGGACGCAGGGAGGGAGATGGCCACTAACGACGGGTGCACGCCCCACCTACTGGCACTGAGATTTACATAAAAAAGAAAAAACACTGTTCAGGCCCAATTCATACATACACGTATGTAGCTGCAGACCTCCATATACATACATACATTCATAAAGAGATATGTGCAGGCGTGAGGGCCACCAGTTTGCAGCTCCCAGTATATTGACTCCCGGTATAAAACAACTTCTGGTATAACGACTCCCAGTATAATAACTCCTGATATAATGACTCCTGGTATAAAACAACTCCTGGTATAACAACTCCCGTTATAACGGAAAAAAACTAAGATGAGATCCTAGTGAGTGACTGGCTACAGGATAGTGAGGGAGAAGAGGGGTTAGAGTGACTCCAAGTTTTCCATCCTGAGTGATACAGTGATCTGAGAGAGGGGGAAGACTTGGTGGCAGTAAGTGGAGAGGACTAGGACTCCAACTTCAGATGCTTTCATTATGAGGTTACAGGTCACTGGGTGGACATTTCCAACAGGCATTTGGAGATGTAGGAAAAAAGGAGTGAGGTCAATTTAAAATTTATTTCTTCAAATGTTCTGCATCCCACTTTGGTGAGTGGCATCTGGGGTCTTAAAAGCTTGCAAGCGGCCATCTAAGATGCATCAATTGGTCCCAACCACCTGGAAGGAGAATGAAGAACACCAAAGACACAAGGAAAGTATTAGCCCAAGAGACAGAAAGGGCCGCATAAACCAGAGACTTCATCAGCCTGAGACCAGAAGAACTAGATGGTGCCCGGCTACCACCAATGATCACCCTGACAGGAAACACAACAGAGATTCCCTGATGGAGCAGGAGAAAGGTGGGGTGCAGAACTCAAATTCTAGAAAGAAGACAAGACTTAATGGTCTGACTGAGACTGGAGGAACCCCAGAAAACATGGCCTCTGGATTCTCTATCAGCCCAGAACTAAAACAATTTCCAAGGCCAACTCTTCAGACAGGTATTGGACTGGACTATGGGACATAGAGTGATACTCGTGAGGAGTGTGCCTCTTAGCTCAGGTAGATACAAGAGACTAAATGGGCAGCTTCTGTCAGGAGGTGAGATGGGAAGGCAGAGAGGGTTAGGAGCTGGTTAAATGGAAATGGGAATGGGGGGTGGAAAGGAGGAGTGTGCTGTCGCAGTGTGGGGAGGGCAATTGGGGTCACATAACAATGTATGTATAAATTTTTGTATGGGAAAAAATTTTTTTTAATTTATTTCTGCAACATTACATTTTTTTGTTAAGAAAATGGCATTTTCTTGTGTTTTGGGTTGAGCGGCTTGATTCAGGCTGTCCATTTATACCTTATGCTGCTGAGCACTGGTTCTCAGTATCACACCAGGCCCCATTCTTTGTTGTCCAATTTCATAGTGAAAAGGAACTCTAGCTTTACAGCAAATGTGCTGGGAGAGTAAGTGCTGTATTTTATTATTGAACTCTTTTCATGTTTTGAGTTGAAACTGTTAAAGGGAAATAATGTAAGAAATGGACTAAATGGTATACAAGTAAAATTATTTTAAAAAGCCAATAATCCAAGTAATGCTGATTGAAGTTAGGGATTTTTTTTTTTTAATTTCGTATAAATGATAATGAGCAAAACAGGCAAACACAGATGAAAGTGAGTATTTGTGTATTGTTCTAGCTTGCTAAACATTAACTTTGACTGTTTTGGAAGCTGACTTTTAGATTCTGAAGTTTAATTACTTGTTGTTAGGTGTTGTCGAGTTGGTTCCAACTCATAGTAACCCTATATACAACAGAATAAAACAGTGTCTGGTCCTGTGCCACCCTCACAATCATTGCTATGTTTGAGCCCATTGTTGCAGCCACTGTGTCAATCCATCCTGTTGAGGGTCTTCCTCTTTTTCACTGACCCTCTACTTTACCAAGCATGATGTTCTTCTCCAGTGACTGGTCCCTCCTGATAACACGTCCAAAGTACATGAGGCGAAGTCTCTCCATTCTCACTTCTAAGGAGCATTCTGGCCATACTTCTTCCAAGACAGATTTGTTCATTCTTCTGGCAATCTATGGTATATTCAATATTCTTCGCCAACACCATGATTCAAGGGTATCAGTTCCTCCTCGGTCTTCCTTATTCATCCAGCTTTCGCATGCGTATGAAGCAATTGAAAACACCATGGCTTGCGTCAGACACACCTTAGTCCTCAAAGTCACATTTTTTGGGGTGGATTTAATAACTAGAACTATATGATCCCGTGTAAAGAGCTTCCTTTAAGAATTAGATTCTACAGATGGCTTTGACAAAGAAGATAAGGTTAGGAAGGTTCGTACACATGTACACACACATACACCATATGTGTGTGTGTGTTTGTATATATATATATAAATACATACACACGTGTGTATATAAAATCATCATCAGTTAACATTGATTGAGCTCTTATTATCTGCTAGTGCTGTACTAAGATCTTACGTAAATAATCATCTCATGTAAACGTTATTGAACCCAGGAAGGTGGGTCCTTGCCCTGCGCACTCAGACTTGCCAGTTATCTGAACACTAGTCTTTGAGAAAGAGAAAGTAACTCTATTGCAATGCACAGAGCAAGTCCCTTAGATCTGGCTCCCCGAGTTATAGGGAAGCAGGATTATTTGCGATTTGGGTGGCAAGATGGCAGCCACACAGGCATACTGGGGAAGGAAAATTCTAGAAGGTGGCCAGGAAACGAGAGGTGACATGGTTCTTGTCAAATCTCGGGTTTGGAACAGGGTCCGGGTGATGATTTTCCTTCTGATTCGTTCCTCCTGTTGCTGGGTCCTCTGTTGAGGTCAATTAGCAGTCACAGCTGGCCCTTCCGTGGGATGGGCCAAATCTGGCTTGGGCTTGTTTAAGGACTAATGGAAATTTACTGGCATTCATAGGGCCAGGTTATATATATATCCTCATTTTAAAGATGACATAAATGAGGCCCAAGCATACTAAGAAACTTGCCCAAAGTCATGGAGATAGGATAATAAATGGCAAATCCTGGAATTAAACCCAGGTTTCCCCAACTCCAAGGCCCATAATTTATCCACCATAAGCTACACCCCTCTTTAGACAATAGATAATAGATTACTTCAAAAATCACTAAGTTCTGGAACACTGCTATGGTGTATAATCTCCACTACATTCTTAGAACTTATCGTTTTGTCTTTATTTATACCATCAGCAATGGGACTGACATTCTGCTTGAAGTCTTTTTTTTTTTAAACAAAGAAACAGTTTTTACCTCTGCATGAGAGTAATTCCATACACCATGTTTTTTTTTAAGTTTACTTTAAGATATGGAAGATTCTTAGCGAACTGAGATCACTCAAAGGCCAAGTAATGCTTTCTTATCCATTCATTCAATAAATATTTATTGAGTACCTGTCATGTGACAGATCCCTGGGTGGAGCAGACCATTTGCACTTGGCTGCTAACTAAAAGGTTGATGGTTCAAGCCTACTCAGCAGCACCTTGGAAGAAAGGCCTGGCAATCTGTTTCCATAAAGATTACAGCCAAGAAAACCCTATGGAGCAGTTCTACTCTATAACACATGGGGTCACCATGAGTCGAAACTGACTCAATAGCAAGTGTTTGTTTTAAGGGTCCCTGGGTGGCACAAACTGTTCTCGGCTACTAATTGAAAGGTTGGCAGTTTGAACCCACCTACTGGTTGCCACAGAAGAAAGTCCTGAAGATCTGCTTCCATAAAGACTACAGCCAAGAAAATCCTATGCAACTCAGTTCTACTCTGTAGCACATGGGTCGCCATGAGTCAAAATCAACTCGACAGTAACAAGTTTTGTTTTGTTTACCATGTACCTTGGAAGATATAGGCTCTTGAAATATATCACTGAACAAAAGAGACAAAAATACCTGTTATCATGGAGCTTACATTCTAATAGGAGGAGACAAACAATAAACAAGCTGGATGAAGGGGACTGGAAATGTGGAGAGAGGGTCATTTGCAATATTAAGTAGGGTGGTCAGGCTAGATCTCATTGAAAAGATGACATTTGCGTAAAGATGTGAAGCAGGTGGTGACAGAGCTAGCCACGTGGATTGTTCCAAGCAGAGGAAAACACCAATATAAAGACATTGAGTTGAGAGTATGTTAGGTATTTACAGGAAAATGCAAAGAGATTATGTGGCTAGAGCAGAATGAGTGAGTAGGAGAGTAATACATCAAAGAAGTAATGAGTGTGGGGGTTGGGCATATCACCTAGGACCTTTAGGTCATTGTAAGAACTTTAGCTCTTATTCCAAGTGAAATGAGAGCCATTGTAGGGTTCTACACAGAGGAGTCGCATGTTATAACTTAGATTTTTAAAGGATCACTCTGGCTACTTGTTGAGAATAGATAAAGGTGAAAAGGTGAAAAGGGCAAACGAGAAAGCTGAGACACCAGTTAGGCTATTGCAGTAACCAGGCAAGGGATGGTGAAGGCTTACACCAAGGTGGTAGCAGTGGAGATGATGGGATACTGTCAGATTCTTGTCATATTTTGAAAGTAGACCCGACAGGATTTCTGGATAGACTGAATGCATGACAGAGTTTGAAAAAGAGACAAGGATGCCGAAGTTTGTAGGCTGAACAACATGAAGGATGGAGTTTACATCAACTGAGATGGCAAAAATCTCCTCACAGGGAAGAAGATTAGAAGGTCAGTTGCGAACATGTTAATTTTGAGATATCTACTAGATATCTTAGTAGAAATGACAAGTTGGCAATTCGATGTGTGAATCTGGAATTTATCTGGGCTGAGTCCAGTTTAGAAATCACCAATATATATTGCTATTTAGACTGGACACTCCTACATGAAGAAAAGAAGGGCAAACAGAAAGGAGGTGAGGAATAACCAATTATTTGAAGACATACTCAAAGAGTGAGTTGTCCTGGGATCCCTATGAAGAAAATCTATAAAAGAAAGGGAGAGATCAACTGCAAAGGCTGCTGCTAATAGATGAAATAAAACAACGACTGAGAATTGACCATTAGATTTAACAATTTGGAAGTCAATGGTGACTTTGACAAGAGAAGTTTCTATGGATAGATGGGTTCAAGTCCTTTTGAAGTGGATTTAAGAGAGACTAAGAATTTCTTGGAGCCCTGGTGGTGAAGTGGTTAAGAGCTCAGGCTGCTAACCAAAAGGTTGGCAGTTCGAATCCACCAGCCACTCCTTGGAAACCTTACGGGGCTGTTTTACTCTGTCCTGTAGGGTCACTATGGGTCAGAATCAGCTCAACGGCACACAAGAACAACAGGAATTTCTTAGACTGGAGAATACTAGCAATTGTTCAGTTTTTAATCTCCTCATACATCTTCCCCCAAAAATGAAAAAATCAGAAAGAAGCACAAATAAAAACACACATGATCCACACTTTCAGCATTCCTAGTCAGCACTATTATTGTTGTTAAATGCAGTAGAGTCAGTTCTGACTCATAGCAACCCCGTGTACAACAGAACGAAACACTGCCTGGTCCTGTGCCATCCTCATAATCATTGTCATGCTTGTCAGCATTGTTAGGACACAGAGTACCACAATCCTCCAGTTACCCATAAATAGAGGAAAAATGAAACACCAAATTCCAACAGAGCTCTTTCCACTTCAAACCTATGAGTCGGGAAGGAAAGCATAAGAATTCCGTGGGGGGATAAAAAAAGAAGAAAGGGGCTGGAGATAACGAAACAGATACGAAGTCACGCCCACTAAGAGAAAGTTCAGCACTAAGTGGCAAAATACTGAACAGAAATCTGGAACTTGGTGGTTCACACCAAGGCGAAAGAGGCTTGAAAGTGAATAGGATCAGAAGTGGCAGGCTCAAAGAAGCATTACTTCTAGAGGAGAGTCAGATAAATAGCGAAGGAGTGGTGGCACTTGGAGATGTGGTAATGATGAAAAAAGGAAATAGAAAGGAAAATCAATTATCCTACAGAAATAAAAGAGAAACATGACAGGATCACTCTCTCCCCCTTTTTCATACCAGCAATATAAAATAGCATCTAACCGCTTAGCTCTTGAACTAAGAATTCTGTCCATAAAATGACTAGTAATAGTAAAAAACTTAAACCATTTCCATACAAAACTATGATTAAAAAAAAAACTATGAACTATGAATCAGAATAGTTCATGAGATGAAAATTCTTCCCCCAAATACCAGCTTTGGTATAAAAGAAAATCATAGCACAAAACTCCAGACTCAATCAAAGGAATATGAAAAAAACCTTTATTCAGAAATTTTACAACTAAGAAGAGAACTGGAAAAAAAAAAGGAAGAAATGAAAAAAGAATTGGTTGAACCCAAGGAAGAAATAGAAAACAAAAGTCAAAGTTATATCAGAAAGAAAGACTAAATCATAAGCTGCTCAAAGGAGAATAGAGTCTAATGAAAACTGAGCAAGAAGCACAGCTACGGGGACAGAAAAACAAGACAATGATAATAAGTTAAAGAAAGAAATAAAGAAAGGTCAGAAAGTGTGTTTTTGTCTTGGAAGTGGGGCAAGAACATAGATGATAGGTAGGTCGATAGGTAGGTAGGTAGGTAGATGCTGTAGAGTTGACTCCAACAGAGAGAAACATTGCCCAGTCCTGCATCATCCTCATGATCTCTGGCATGTTAGAGTTCATCCTTGTGGCTATTGTGTCAATCCATTTCATCAAGTGTCCCCATCACCCTCACTGGCCCCCAACTTCACCAAACATGATGTTCTCCTCTAGAGACTGATCCCCCCAGATGCAAGAGAATCAGACTATGTTCTGTGGTGATCCATAAGGTTTTCATTGGCTAATTTTCAGAAGCAGATTGCCAGGTCTTTTTTCCTAGTCTGTCTTAACCTGGAAGTTCTGCTGATACCTGTACACCATGGGTGACCATGCTGGTATATGAAATACCAGTGGCATAGCTTCCAGCATCATAGCAACACACAAGCCACCACAGTACGACAAAATGACAGATGAGTGATGGAAAGAGGAACATAAATATGTACATTTTGGGTCCCCAAAAAGGAAAAGCAAGAGAGTGAAACAGAACTAAAATTTAAAACTGTAATTCAAGAAAACTTATCTGGAAATAAAAGATAATCCAAGTCTACATATTGAAAAGGTTAGGGAGTATCCTAGATAATTGGCGTAGAGTGATCCTATCTGAGACATGTCTGAGACTATTAGACTTTAAAGATGAAGGAAAAGAAATCCTCAGGTTCTCCAGGTAAAAACATCAAATAACTTAAAAGTCAAAAGAATTATACTGCCATTCGGCTTCTCAAAAAAAAAAAAGCAAAGCAACAAAGGAACAGCGCTTTCAAGAAATTTAAGAAAAGAAAGAACTAACAAAAGACTTTGTATATCCAGCTAAGCTATCGTTCAAGAATGAAAGGTATAACATGATTCATGTCATTGATATCACTGAATTGTACACCTAAAAAGTGTTGAATTGGCAAATGCTGTGTTATATATTTTTGCAACAATAAAAATGGAAGAATCAAAACCATGGAACAGCAGTTTTGAACATGCAGTATCTCTTATATACTGTACACACATGCCCTTCCAGCGGACTCGACTAAAGCCCTTCATCCACCCACCCCTCCTCTCACAGCTAAAGAGACTGTGATTCACGCAACCAAGCTTAGCTAGCTAGCAACAGACAGGGGTCTGGATCCCAGCTAAAATGGTTTTGAATTTTTTGTTAGTTTATTTTGTTACTACTACATTGCTTTTCTAGAAAACTGAAGGTTTGTGTCCCATTTAATACAAGCGCAATCAAGTGGACGTAGTCTTGGAGCCCTGGTGGCACAATGGATAAGAGCTCGGCTGCTAACCAAAAGGTCAACAGTTCGAATCTACCAGCTGCTCCTTGGAAACACTATGGGGCAGTTCTACTCTGTCCTATAGGGTCCCTGTGAGTCAGAACTGAATCAATGGAAATCGGAATGGGTTTTCAGTCTGTTCCTTACCAAATTGTGATACAAAGAAAATCTTTCTGTACAATTCATAGAAATTTGAAATAGGATCACTTATGGAACAAAGATGGTTCAATTATATGTACCAATCGACAGTATCCTTCAAAACTAATTTGAAAAGGATGAAATAGTAATGGAATGTGAGAAATAAAAATTTTAAGAAATATAAAATTACTTAAATTCTTTTCTTTTCATGATGCTTTAAGTGAAAGTTTACAATTCAAGTTAGTCTCTAATAAAAAAATTTATACACATATTGTGACGTGACCCTGGTTGATCTCCTTATACTGTGACAACATACTCTTCCTTTCCACTCCAGAATTCCAGTGTCCATTAAGCCAGCTCCTGACACTTTCTGCCTTCTCATCTCACCTCTGGACAGGAGCTGCCCATTTAGTTTCATGTATCCACTTGAGCTAAGAAGCATACTCTTCATGAGTATCATTTTATGTCCCATAGTCCAGTCTAATCTTTGTCTGAAGAACTGGCCTTAGGAATGGTTTTACTTTTGGGCTAACAGAGAGTCTGGGAGCTATGTCTTCCGGGGTCCCTCCAGTCTCAGTCAAACCATTAAGTCTAGTCTTTTTACTAGAATTTGAGTGCTGTACCCCACTTTTCTCCTGCTCCATTAAGGACTCTCTGCTGTGTTCCCTGTCAGGGCAGTCATTCGTGGTAGGCAGGCATCATCTAGTTCTTCTGGTCTCAGGCTGATGGAGTCTCTGGTTTATGTGGCTCTTTTGTCCTTGGGCTAATATTTTCCTTGTGTCTTTGGTTTCATTCTCCTTTGCTCCAGGTGGATTGGGACCAATTGATGCATCTTAGCTGGCCGCTGGCTGGTTTTAAGACCCCAGACATCATTCACCAAAGTGGGATGCCGAACATTTTCTTAATAAAGTTTGTTATGCCAGTTGACCTAGATGTCCCCTGAAACCATGATCCCCAGACCCCCGCCCCTGCTACTCTGTCCCTCGAAGTATTTGGTTGTATTCAGGAAACTTCTTAGCTTTTGGTTTAGTCCACTTGTGCTGACTTCCCCTGTAGTGTGTGTTGTTCTTCCCTTCACCTAAGACAACTCTTGTTACTATCTACTTACTGAATACCCTTCCTCCCTCCCCAACCTTGTAAACATCAAAGAATGTTTTCTTCTATGCTTAAACCTTTTCTTGAGTTCTTATAATAGTAGTCTTATACAATATTTGTCCTTTTGCAACTGACTTAATTCACTCAGCATAATGCCTTAAAGATTCACCCATGTTAAGAGATGTTTCATGGATTCATCGTTGTTCTTTATCGTTGCTTAGTATTCCATTGTGTGGATATACCATAATTGGTCTATCCATTCGTCCATTGATGGGCACGTAGGTTGTTTCCATATTTCTGGTATCTTGAACAGTGCTGCAATGAACATGAGTGTGTATATATCTATTTGTGTGATGACTCTTACTTCCCTAGGATATATTTCAAGGCGTGGGATTGCTGGATCATATGATACTTCTATTTCTAGCTTTTTAAGGAAGCGTCAAATTGATATCCAAGGTGGTTGTACCATTTTACATTCCCACCAACAGTGTATAAGTGTTCCAGTCTCTCCACAACCTCTCCAGCATTTATTATTTTGTGTTTTTTGGATTAATGCTAACCTTGTTGGGGTGAGATGGTATCTCATTGTAGTTTTGATTTGCATTTCTCTAATGGCTAATGATCGTGAGCATTTCCTCATGTGTCTGTTAGCCACCTGAATGTCTTCTTTGGTGAAGTGCCTGTTCATACCCTTCGCCCATTTTTTAACTGGATTATTTGTCTTTTTGTTGTTGAGGTTTTGCAGTATCTTGTAGATTTTAGAGATTAGACACTGATCAGATTTGTCGTAGCTAAAAATGTTTTCCCAGTCTGTAGGTGGTCTTTTTACTCTTTTGGTGAAGTCTTTTGATGAGCATAAGTGTTTGATTTTTAGGAGCTCCCAGTTATCTAGTCTCTTTTCTGGTGCTTGTGCATTGTTACTTATGGTTCATATTGTGTTTATGCCGTGTATTAGGGCTCCTAGTGTTGTCCCTATTTTTTCTACCATGATCTTAATTGTTTTGGATTTTATAGTTAGGTCTTTGATCCATTTTGAGTTAGTTTTTGTGCATGGTGTGATGTATGGGTCTTGTTTCATTTTTTTACAGATGGATATCCAGTTATGCCAGTGCTATTTGTTAAAGAGACTGTCTTTTCCCCAATTAACGGACTTTGGGCCTTTATCAAATATCAGCTGCTCATAGGTGGATGAATTTACATCTGGATTCTCAATTCTGTTCCATTGATCTATATAACTGTTGTTCTACCAGTCCGAGGATGTTTTGACTATTGTGGCAGTATAAGAGGTTCTAAAATCAGGTAGTGTGAGGCCCCCCACTTTGTTCTTCTTCTTGGGTAATGCTTCACTTATCCGGGGCCTCTTCCTTTTCCATATGAAGTTGGTGATTTGTTTCTCCATCTCATTTAAAAAATGCCTTTGGAATCTGGATCAGGATTGCATTGTATCTGAAGATCACTTTGGGTAGAATTGACATTTTCACAATGTTGAGTCTTCCTATCCATGAGCAAGGGATGTTTTTCCACCTATGCAGGTCTCTTCTGGTTTCTTGCAGTAGCATCTTGTAGTTTTCATTGTATAGGTCTTTTATCTTTGTGGTTAGATTTATTCCTAAGTATTTTATCTTCTTGGGGGCCATTGTAAATGGTATTGATTTGGTGATCTCCTCTTCGAGGTTCTCTTTGTTGGTGTAGAGGAATACAACTGATTTTTGTATGTTTATCTTGTATCCTGATACATTGCTGAAATCTTCTATTAGTTCCAGTAGTTTTCTTGTGGATTCTTTGGGGTTTTCTGTGGACAAGATCATTTCATGGGCAAACATTTACCAACTTGGATTCTCTTTGTTTCTTTTTCTAGCCTAATTGCTCTGGCTAGGACCTCCACCACAATGTTGAATAAGAGTAGTGATAAAGGGCATCCTTGTCTGATTCCTGTTCTCAAGGACAATGCTTTCAGACTGTTTCCATTTAGGATGATGTTGGCTGTTGGCTTTGTATAAATGCCCTTTATTATGTTGAGGAATTTCCCTTCTATTCCTATTTTGGAAGAGTTTTTATCATGAATGTGTGTTGGACTTTGTCAAATGCCTTTTCTGCGTCAATTGATAAGATCATGTGGTTCTTGTCTTTGGTTTTATTTATGTGATAGATTACATTGATTGTCTTTCTAATGTTGAACATCCCTGCATACCTGATATCAATTCCACTTGATAGTGGTGGATTATTTTTCTGATATGTTGTTGAGTTCTATTGACTAGAACTTTGCTGAGAATTTTTGCATCAATGTTCATGAGGGATATTGGTCTGTAATTTTCTTTTTTTATGGTGTCTTTACCTGGTTTTCATATCAGGGTTATGGTAGATTCATAGAATGAGTTTGGGAGTATTCTGTCCTTTTCTATGCTCTGAAATACCTTTAGTAGTAGTGGTCTTAACTCTTCTCTGAAAGTTTGGTAGAATTCTCCAGTGAAACCATCAGGGCCAGGGCTTTCTTGGGAGTTTTTTAATTACTTTTTCAATCTCTTCTTTTGTTATAGGTTTATTTAGTTGTTCTGCCTCTGTTGCGTTAGTTTAGGTAGGTAGTGAGTTTCTAGAAATTTTTCCATTTTCTCTAGGTTTTCAAATTTGTTAGAGTACAATTTTTCATAGTATTCTGTTATGACTCTTTTAATTTCAGTTGGGTCTGTTGTGATATCACCCATCTCATTTCTTATTCGGGTTTTCTACTTCCTCTCCTGTTTTTCTTTTGTCAGTTTGGCCAATGGTTTATCAATTTTGTTGATCTTT
>NW_004444025.1:3882426-3917569 GCF_000243295.1 Trichechus manatus latirostris
TCTTTATTCCATCCTTAATTTCTTCTATAACCCAGTAGTTTTTGAGCAAGGTGTTGTTCAGTTTCCATGTGTTTTATTTTTTTTCCTTTCTTTTTCCGTTATTGATTTCTACTTTTATGGCTTTATGGTCAGTAAAGATGCTTTGTAATATTTCGATGCTTTGGATTCTGTTAAGGCTTCCTTTATGGCCTAATATGTAGTCTATTCTGGAGAATGTTCCATGTGAGTTGGAAAAGAAAGTATACTTGGCTGCTGTTGGGTGGAGTGTTCTATATATATCTATGAGATCAAGTTGGTTGACTGTGGCATTTAGATCTTCCATGTCTTTATTGAGCTTCTTTCTGGATGTTCTATCCTTCACCAAAAGTGGTGTGTTGCAGTCTCCTACTATTATTGTGGAGCTATCTATCTCTCTTTTCAGTGCTGTTAGAGTTGGTTTTATGTATTTTGGAGCCCTGTCATTGGATGTATAAATATTTATTATGGTTATGTCCTCCCGGTGTATTGACCCTTTAATCATTATATCATGTCCTTATCCTTTGTGGTGGCTTTTACTTTAAAGTCTATTTTGTCAGAGATTAATATTGCCACTCCTGCTCTTTTTTGAGTGTTGTTTGCTTGAAATTTATATTTCCATCCTTTGAGTTTTAGTTTGTTTGTTGTCTTTAAGTCTAATTTGTGTCTCTTGTAGACAGCACATTGACGTATCATGATTTTTATCCATTCTGCCACTCTGTCTCTTTATTGGTGCGTTTAGTCCAGTTACATTCAGCATAATTATTGAGAGGTATCAGTTTAGTGCTGTCATTTTGATTTTTTTTTTTTTTTTGCTGTGTTGTTGAGTTTCTTTGTTCCACTTAATTTTCTGTACTGAGTTATTTTTCTTCATATATTTTCTTATCATCTTTTTCATTGTTGTTGATTTTGTATTTGCTGAGTCTTTATATTTTTCGTTTTTTTATTCTGATGTGTAGGATTGTTAGTTTCCTTTGTGGTTACCTTAATATTTACCCCCATTTTTCTAAGTTGAAACCACTCTTTTATTTCTTTATATCACATTGACTTCCTCTCCATATGAAAGATCTATGACTATATTTTTTAATCCTTCTTTTTTGCTTTAATGTTGTCATCTTTCACATATTGAAGTTTCTGTTTCCCTAATTTCAGTGTTTTAACTTTGATTTATTTTTGTGACTTCCCTATCTGGGTTGATATCTGGTTGCTCTATCCCATGTTCTAGTCTTGGTTGTTACCTGATGTTATTGATTTTCTAACCAGAGGGCTCCCTTTAGTATTTCTTGTAATTTGGTTTGGTTTTTGCAAATTCCCTAAAGTTCTATTTATCTGGAAATGCCCTAATTTCACCATCATATTTGAGAGACAGTTTTGCTGGATATACAATTCTTGGCTGGCAATTTTTTTTCCCTCAAGGCTTTATATATGTCATCCCATTGCCTTCTTGCCTGCATGGTTTCTGCTGAATAGTCCGAGCTTAGTCTTATTGACTCTCCTTTGTAGATGACTTTTCGTTTATCCCTAGCTGCTCTTAAAATTCTCTGTTTATCTTTGGTTTTGGCAAGTTTTATTATAATATGTCTTGGTGACTTTCTTTTGGAATCTACCTTATGTGGGGTTCGATGAGCATCTTGGATAGATATCTTCTCATCTTTCACGATATCAGGGAAGTTTTCTGCCAACAAATCTTCATCAATTCTCTCTGTATTTTCTGTTATTCCCCCCACCCCACCCCCATTCTGGTACTCCAATCACTAGTAGGTTATTCTTCTTGATAGAGTCCCATATAAATCTTAGGATTTCTTCATTTTTTTAAATTCTTTTACCTGATTTTTCCTCAAATAAGATGTTGTCAAGTGCTTTATCTTCAGTCTCACTAATTCTAACTTCCATTGCCTCAGTTTTGCTCCTATGACTTTCTATTGAGTTATCTAATTCTGAAATTTTATTGTTAATCTTCTGGATTTCTGATTGCTGTCTCTCTATGGATTCTTGCAGCCTGTTAAATTTGTCATTATGCTCTTGACTAATCTTCTTAAGTTCCTCTATTGCTTTGTCTGTGTGTCCCTTGGAATGTTCTGCGTTTTGCCTGATTTCCTTCCTGATATCTTGAAGAGTTCTGTATAGTAATCTTTTGTATTCTACCTCTGATAATTCCAAGAAATTCTCTTCCTCCGAAATATTTCTTGATTCTTTATTTTGGGAGCTTGCTGAAGCCATCATGGTCTGCCTCTTCATGTGATTTGATAATGGCTGTTGTCTCTGAGCCATCAATAAGTTATTATATTTATTTATTTTATGTTTGCTTACTGTGTCCTAGTTTCTTGTTTTGTTTGTTTTTATATGCCCAAATAGGCTGCTTGTGTGAGCTAGTTAGATTATTGGTTCCTTGGAAGCTCTAACGTCCTGTCACCAGGTGGTTAGATCTGTTACTAGGTATGTGAGCCCAGAAGTCTCTTTACATTTCTTGTATGGATTCAGTTCCAGTTTGTAGGTTGTCGGTCACCAAGTGTGTGGTGCAGGCACTCCCCTACAGTCCTAGATTGGCATGGGTGACTGGTATAGGCACAGGTATCTGGCTGCAGTAGGGTTCACACACTGAGCAAGGCAGGGGGCTGACAGCTGCCCCTGAGTGTCTGGGAGGAAAGCGTGTCCCTGTTCCCTAGAGCACACAGGTGGGTGGGTTTTGCAGCTGGACTATGAGCACCCAGTGCTGTTGGCTGTAAGGACCGGGAGGCACCACTTATTCTTGGACCCCCGTCTCAGGTGGCTAGGTGGCATGGATGGAGCCACCAGTCCTCAGGCCCCTGATGTGGGTAGGTGAGGAGCCTGCTTAATGGGCAGAGCAGTGTCAAATGTCACAAATCTGCCACTTCACCATATAGCTGATACAGTTGAAGTTAGTCTTCAATCCCCTGTTGTACTGTGGTAATGAGGGCCTATGCTGTTAAAATGGGCCCACAAGGTCTATGCAAGGGTGAAGGGCATTCAGAGTCCACGGACCCCTTATGCCTGTGCCTCGGCAAAGGAGCTGTGCCTACCCTGAGTTCCTGGCTTAGGGAAGCTGGCAGATAATTTTTTCTGTTTGTTTATTTGTTCCATCTCCAAGGCCAGGATAGTGACTCAGGGTATGTGACGGGTCCTAAGGGCAACCCTTGAAGCCGGCCCAGACTCGGTGCACAGCGGGGATGGGGCAGGTAAATGTGAGAAAGATTTTTCCCAAAGAGGGTGTTTTTCGATCCGCGTGGTAGGTCAGAGGCATGTAGTTATCTTTTGCTGATTAAGCACCATTTTTCACTTGTTCTGGAGGCCTGAGCAGACTCTCTGCCACTGGGTCTCTCCCAATGTGGAAAATGTCTCCTCAGCACCACTGCTTGCCTCACGACGCACACCAGCCAATCAGGCCTGAAGGGTGTCATCTCCCACCGTGTCACATCTGGCAACTCCTCGCTGCTTCCCAACCTTCTCTCCCTCCACCTGCCATTCAGTGTGATTCCTCAACTTTGCCTTTGATGTTCAGGGCTCCTAGATTTTCATATATAATTGATTCACTTGTTTTTTCGGGTCTTTGTTGTAAGAGGGACCACAGGAAGCTTCTGACTACTCCGCCATCTTGGCGCTGCCTAAAAAAGTTACTTAAATTCTTGATGTATTTTAAATGGAAAATAATTTTTATTGGATCTCAAAAACTGAGATGTTTTCTAATGCTTTTTAAAGTAATATGGAAATGGAGAATATAATTAAAAAATCAATTATTTTGTTCTTTTTTAATTATCAGAATTATAATTTTTATTTTATTGTGTTTTAGTGAAAGTTTGCAGCGCAAATTAGTTTCTCATTCAAAATTTATACACAAATTGTTTTGTGACATTGGACGCAATCCCTGCAATGTTTCAGCACTCTCCCCCTTTCCACCCTGGGTTCCCCGTGTCTATTCTTCCAGTTTTCCTGCCCTTTCCTACTTCTGGTCTTTGTTTTTGAGCAGATGTTGCCCATTTGTATACTTGATTGAACTAAGAAGCATGTTCCTCACATGTGTTACTGTTGATTTTTTATGCCTGTCAAATCTTTGGCTGAAAGGAGGACTACAGCAGTGGCTTCATTTCTGAGTTAGCAGGGTGTCTGGGAGCCATAGACTCAGGGGTTCCTCCAGTATCTGTAAGACCTGTAAGTCTGGTCTTTTTTTGTGAATTTGAATTTTGTTCTACATTTTTCTCCCAATCTCTCTAGAACCCTCTATTGTGATCCCTGTCAGAGAGGTCAGTGGTGGTAGCCGGGCACCATCTAGTTGTTCTGGGCTCAGGTTGGTGAAGGCTGTGGTTCATGTAGTCCATTAGTCTGTTGGACTAATATTTTCCTTGTGTCTTTGGTTTTCTTCATTCGCATTTGCTCTGAACGTGATAGGACCATTAGGTGTATTTTAGATGTACCTCCAAAGTAGGATGTAGAACATTTCCTTTATGAACTATATTATGCCAGTTGACCTAGATGTCCCCTGAGACCATGATTCCCAGCCCTCAGCCCCAGTAACTCTGTCCCTCCAGGTGTTTGGATGTGTCGAGGAAGCTTCTATGGCTTTGTTTTGGTCAAGTTGTACTGATTTCCCCTATATTGTGTGTTGTCTTTCCTTTCACCAAAGTTAATACTTGTCTACTATCTAGTTAGTAATTTCCCCTCCCCACACCTCCCCTCCCTTCTACCCATCAAAGATTCTTTTTTTCTATGTGTAAACCTTTTCTTGGGTTTTTGTAATAGTGGTGTCATACAATATTTGTCCTTTTGTGATTGACTTATTTCATTCAGCACGATGCCCTCCGGATTCATCCATGTTGTAAGATGTTTCATGGATTCATCATTGTTCTTTACCTTTGCATAGTATTCCACTGTGTGTATGTACCATAAGTTGTTTATTCATTCATCTGTTGATGGACAGTTAGGTTTTTTCCATCTTTTTGCTATTGTGAAAAATGCTGCAAAGAACATGGGTGTGCATATGTCTGTTCTTGTGATGGCTCTTATTTCTCTAGGATATATTCCTAGGAGTGGGATTTCTGGATTATATGGTATTTCTATTTCTAGCTTTTTAATGAGGTGCCATGTCATTTTCCATAGTTGTTGTACTGTACCATTTTACATTCCCACCAGCAGTGCATAAGAGTTCTAATCTCCTCACAACCTTTCCAACATTGTTATTTTCTGTCTTTTTGATTAGTGCCAGTAAATTCAGGGTGAGATGGTATCTCATTGTAGTTTTGTTTGCATTTCTCTAATGTCTAATGATTGAGCGCATTTCCTCATGTGTCTGTTAGCTGCTTGAATGTCTCCTTTGGTGAAGTGTCTGTTCATATCCTTTTCCCATTTTTAAATTTAATTATTTATGTTTTTATTATTAAGGTGTGGAAGTATTCTATAGATTTTAGAGATTAGACCCTTGTCAGATATGTCATAGCCAAAAAATTTTTCCCAGTCTGTAGGTTCTCTTTTTTCTCTTTTGGTGAAGTCTTTTAATGAGCACAAGAGTTTAATTTTTAGGAACTCCCAGTTATCTAGTTTATCTTGTAGTGTTTATGCACTGTTAGTTATGTTTTGTATTGTATTTATGCCATGTATTATGGTCCTTAGTGTGGTCCCTATTTTTTCCTTCCATAATCTTTATCATTTTAGGTTTTATGTTTAGGTCTTTGATCCATTTTGAGTTAGTTTTTGTGTATTATGAGAGATATGAGTCCTGTGTTGCATTTTGTTACAGATGGAGAACTAGTTTTGCCAGCACCATTTGTTAAAAAGTCTGTCTTCCCCATTTAATGGACTTTACCAAAGATCAACTAACCATAGGTAGATGGGTTTACATCTGGATTCTCGATTCTGTTCCATTTGTCTATGTGTCTGCCATTTTGCTTGTGTTGACTACCGTGGCTGTATATTAGGTTCTGAGATCAGGCAGTGAAAGGCCTCCTACTTTGTTCTTTTTCTTCAGAATGCTTTGCTTATCCGGGGCCTTTTTCCTTACCATGTAAAGCTGATGATTAGTTTTCAAATCTCATTGAATAATGCTGTTGGTATTTGGATCGGGATTGCATTATATCTGTAGATCGCTTTGGGTAGACTTGACATTTTTACAATGTTCAGTATTCCTATCCACGATAGAAGGTATGGTATGGTATGTTTTTCCATTTAAGTAGGTCTCTTTTGGTTTCTTGCAATAGTGTTTTGTAGTCTTCTTCGTTTAGGTCTTTTACATCCGGGTTAGATGTATTCCTAAGTATTTTATCTTTCGGTGGGGGGCTATTACAAATGGTATTATTTTCCTGATTTCCTTCTCAAAGTTCTCTTTGTTGATGTATAGGAATCCAAATCGTTTTTGTATATTTATCTTGTATGTTTATCCTGCTACTCTGGTGAATCTTTCCATTAGTTCCAGTAGTTTTCTTGTGGAATCTTTGGGGTTCTCTATGTATAGGATCATATCATCCGCGAATAGGGATAGTTTTACTTCTTCCTTTCCAGTTTGGATGCCCTTTATTTCTTTTTCTTGCCTTACTGCTCTGTCTAGGACTTCCAGCACAATGTTACATCAGAGTAGTGATAAAGGGCATCCTTATCTTATTCCCATTCTCCGGGAGAATGCTTTCATCTTCTCTCTGTTGAGAATAACATTGGCTATTGGTTTTGTATAGATGCCCTTTATTATGCTGAGAAATTTATCTTCTATTCCTATTTTATTGAGAGTTTTAATCAGGAATGGATGTAGAATTATAGTGTTTTGACCTTATTTTTAGAAAAGATTAATATCCTTTAATAACACAGAATCAATTCACTAGACCTAGTTCAAATGATACTATGAATATGAATGTCATATAATGAAATAAAGTATTTCCTGAAATCTGAGTGGTAAAGTAAATGCAGTTTATAATTATCCATATTGCTGTTGTGGTTAAAAGTAGAAAAAATGAAAAAACTTTAGGTAAGAAAAAAATTTACATTTATTTCAGGTCACTTCGGCGGAATTTAATAAGAAAGCTTCCTCCTGATGGCTTCAAGAAGTACCTTGATCTTCAGAAGCTGTAAGAAAAATTTTAATTTCTAATATTAAAATAATCAACTACCAATTTTTTGGCATATCTTTCTTCTCACTCCTGTGAAGACCAACACTGTACTACTGTTTAAGTCTAATCCTGCTTCAGAGAATTGTTTAGCTGTTAGCTCGGGACTGCAGGTGACATTTTTCCTGAGTAGTTACGGAAATTGTTCTAGAAAAATCTCAGATGCCTTATATCTCTAAAGAAACTAGAGTATGTGCACTGTGAATCCTCCTACCACATTCGCCAAAATGGAGCCACTCAGGAGCTTCTTATTCTCTGACATTATTCTAGCATGGCTTGCTTAAGCACCCACCTTAGAGAAAGAGGTAATGATCTTTTGCCAGACCTGCTACCAAGGTTAGATAGTGAAGAATTTTCTTCCCTGTATGTCTTAGTCATCTAGTGCTGCTATAACAGAAATAGCACAAGTGGATGGCTTTAACAAAGAGAAATTTATTCTCTCACAGTCCAGTAGGCTACGAGTCCAAATTCAGGGCATCAGCTCCAGGGAAAGGCTTTCTCCCTCTGTCGGCTCTGGAGGAAGTTCCGTGTTATCAATCTTCCCTTGGTCTAGGAGCTTCTCTGCACAGGAACCTCAGGTCCAAAGGATGCACTCTGCTCCCAGCATTTCTTTCTTGATGGTATGGGGTCCCCTACTCTCTGCTAGCTTCTCTTTCCTTTTATCTCTTGTAAGATAAAAGGTGGTGCAGGCCACACCCCAGGGAAACTCCCTTTACATTGGATCAGGGATGTGACCTTAGTACGAGTGTTACAATCCCACCCTAATCCTCTTTAACATAATCTAATCTTGCCTCATTAACCACAGACAGAGATTAGGATTTACAACACATAGGAAAATTACAATCACAAAATGGAGGACAATCACACAATACTGGGAATCATGGCCTAACCAAGTTGACACATATTTTTGGGGGACACAATTCAATTCATGACACTGTGCTTGCAAATTCTTTCTCCACTTAAGATAGCAAGTTGTGGGGGTTTGAAACCTTAGAGCATGTTATTTTGGGGCTTCATTTTCACATCTGCTTTGCAGGTTGAATTTTAATTTGGCCTTGAGTAGCTTCTCTTGAGTTTAGGGTCATATATTCACTTTCAGATTCCACAATAGCCCAGGTGATGTTCACCTGTTATTTAGGTCAATTTTGTAACTAAATCATATGGTTTACCTGTTGGGATTAAATATTCTGAGCCTAAATCTAATTTTGTTTTTCACACCTATGTTGGTTTTAGTTTTGGTTTTACAGCTTCAGAAACCTGGTACATAAATAATATCTTCACATTTTTCTTTTAGATAACAGGTAGAAGTATAGCAAAATCAGAAGAAAAATTGATCCATTTCATTCAATGAAATGTTCTGAAAACCTAGATGATCAGAATAGCTTAAATATATTTCATATTTGAAAATAAAAATTCTAATCAAATATATTTTCAGAACTTGATTCTTAACACTTCTCATTCAGCAAAGAAGAACTTTTCAAAATCAGGCCTGGTACAAAAATTTCACTACGATACTTTCTTATTCCATTATCTGATTTCTGAAAAATGAAGAATTTTTCTGATCTGTGGCACCACCTTTTGTCCACATGTTTAAAAGGAGTTATAAGTATGAATCTAAATGCCAAAATTCAGTTTTAAATAACAAAGTAGTTTAGTATTTTGCACAATAAACATTGAACTAAATTCCTGAACAGTCAAACAATAAAACAGTCAAAATAACCTAATTACAAAAAATTTTCTAATTTTGTTATCAAAGGTACAGCTTGACTCAAACTCTGGACAATGCAGTGTATTGCTTAGTTGATCATTACACAGTTAAAAACAAATAAATAAACACATGTCCAAGTCTTTTGTGCATCAGCAAGAAAGATGCATTATCTACTCTATGATTCCGTCCAGAGCATATTCTGTGAAATTATTAGATGTGCAGTAAACTTCGTAACAACCTTTAGAATCAAAGTTTTGTCATCTTGCATACTGGAGAAATAGTTACTCTCTTTTAGTCGAAATTTCTAATTACCTGGGAGTTTACTTGTGTTGATTTCTCTTGCTACTCCTAAAATTTATAACGGATTGCATGTAAACTCAGGATACCCTAAGAGAGTTTGGAGACCTTCACTAGGAACAAGAGGTCAGGCCTGAACCCCTTACTTATCATTCCCCACCGCCTGGGGCAAGTACACATAGAAGTGCAAACAAAGCTTTCATGGCTGCAATTGATGCAGTTGCCTGTGCCCTTATATCTGTTCCCTTTGACCTCCAGTTAACTCAAGGCCAAACTTCCATATTACTTTAGTTAACTCTGTGAGCCTGCATCTCATATTGATATTACTGTCTAATTTATATTTTTCTAGACCTGACACTTTTTAATTACATTTTTCCTTTTTTTCTTTTTCATATATACTCTTTACAAGCTGCTTCAAACACTTTTTTTGGAACAAGGCTGGACATGTAAAATTAATAAAATCAAAGCTGACTTGGTTCACAGATTTGTAATTAACATGGGGAACGGTTTGGGGCATTAAAGATGTCACTGCTTGTAATTTTGGTAGCACTATGTTGAGCACTTACAAGTATGAAGAATTATAGCAAAGGAATGTTGAAAACTCTGGCTTCTAGGACTATCTATCTGACCAGTGAGTGCTTTACTATGCATTAAAGTTTTATTCCTGAAAAGTGCAAATATTAATTTTTAGCTATTATATGTTTGTCTTTACAACTAGAATTTCTAAATAACCAGCCAGTTATGCATGAATTTTATACCAAAACAAAATGACATCAATATCCATCTTCACTAATTTATTTCATTGTATTTACTTTTTTAATAATCATTTTCACAGATATCTGCAAAACAATAAAATTAGATCTGTATCCATGTATGCTTTCAGAGGGCTGCACAATCTTACTAAACTGTAAGTATCAGTGTCAATTTGCCCATTCCACAGCGGTCTGTCATCCTGATCCATTCCAACCCACCAGTCCCGCTGCATGGTGGCTAGGAGCATGAGATTTTGAGTCAGATAGGCATGGACATCTGAGATCTGACTTCATCACTTACAAAATCAACTAATTAAACCTAGTTGAAATGATACTATGAATATGAAGGTGATAAAATAAAATGGCCCTGGGCAATTTGTTTTCCTGTCTAAGCATCATTCCCTTTTCTATACAATACAAATTATTATACTTCCTACCTGAAGGGCTGTTGTAAGGATCAAGTGAGGGGAAAAATTAGTTATACTGTATATACACTATCCCTAGCACATAGTAAGAACTCAGTATGCATTAGCCAGGTGATAGGGATGATTATTGAATAAACTTAATATTAAAAAAAACCTGTTAATGCCCAGAAGAAAGGAAATAACAAAGATCAGGGCAGAAATAAATGAAATAGAGACTAGAAAAACAATAGAAAGAATAACAAAACCAAAAGTTGGTTCTTTGAAAGGATCAACAAGATCGACAAACCACTGGCCAGACTGACAAAAGAAAAACAGGAGAGGATGCAAATAACCCAAATAAAAAAATGAAATGGGTGACACTACAACAGACCCAACTGAAATAAAAAGGATCATAACAGAATATTATGAAAAACCATACTCCAACAAATTTGAAAACCTAGAGGAAATGGATAAATTTCTAGAAACACACTACCTACGCAAACTAACACAAAGTAATGTTGAAAATCTGAACAGACCCATAACAAGAGAAGAGATTGAAAAGGTAACAAAAAAAAAGCCCTGGTCCAGATGGCTTCACTGGACAATTCTACCAAACATTCAGAGAGCTTACACCAGTGCTACTCAAACTATTTCATAACACAGAAAAGGAAGCAACACTTCTGAATTCATTCTATGAAGTTATCATAACCCTGATAACAAAACCAGGCAAAGACACTACAGAAAAAGAAAATTACAGACCAATATCTCTCATGAATATAGATGCAAAAAATCACAACAAAATTCTAGCCAATAGAATTCAGCAACATATCAAAAAAATAATTCATCATGACCAAGTAGGATTCATACCAGGTATGCAAGGATGGTTCAACGTTAGAAAATCAATAATGCAATCCACCACATAAATAAAAAGAAAGAAAAGAATCACATGATCATCTCAATTGACACAGAAAAGGCATTTGACAAAGTCCAACACCCATTCCTGATAAAAACTCTCAACAAAATAGGTATAAAAGGGAAATTCCTCAATATAATAGAGGGCATCTGTGCAAAACTAACAGCCAACATCATTCTTAATGGAAACAGGCTGAAAACATTCCCCTTAAGAACAGGAACAAGACAAGGATACCCTTTATCACCACTCTTATTTAACGTTGTGCTGAAAGTCCTAGCTAGAGCAATAAGGCAAGAAAAAGAAATAGAGGGCATCCAAATTGGTAATGAAGAAGTTAAACTGTCCTTATTTGTGGATATGATATTATACTTAGAAAACCCAAAAGACTCCATGAGAAAACTACTGGAACTAATCGAAAGATTCAGCAGAGTAGCAAGATGCAAGATAAACATACAAAAATCAGTTGGATTCCTATACACCAATAAAGAGAATGATGAAAATAAAATCAGGAAAATAATACTATTTATAATAGCCCCTAAAAAAATAAAATACTTAGGAATAAATCTAACCAGGGATGTAAAAGACCTATACAAAACACTACTGCAAGAAACCAAAAGAGATCTACATAAATAAAAAACATACCATGCTCATGGATAGGTAGACTCAACATTGTGAAAATGACAATTCTACCCAAAGCAATTTACAAATACAATGCAATTCCGATCCAAATACCAACAACATTCTTTAAAGAAATGGGAAAATTAATCATTAACTTTATATGGAAAGGGAAGAAGCCCTGGATAAGTAAAGCAATATTGAAGAAGAAGAATAAAGTAGGAAGACTTGCACTACCTGACCTCAGAACCTACTACACAGCTACAGTAGTCAAAACAGCCTGGTACTGGTACAACGACAGAAACATTGACCAATGGAACAGAATTGAGAACCCAGATGTGAATCCATCCACCTACGGTCACCTGATCTTTGACAAGGTCCCAAAGTCCATCAAATGGGGAAAAGACAGTCTCTTTAACAAATGGTTCTGGCAAAACTGGATGTCCATCTGCAAAAAAATGAAACAGGACCCGTACCTCACACCATATACAAAACTAATTCAAAATGGATCAAAGACCTAAATATAAAGCCAAAAACTATAAAGTTCATAAAAGAAAAAATAGGATCAATGGTACAGGCCCTAATACACGGCATTAACAGGATACAAACCATAACCAACAACACACAAACTCGAGAAGATAAGCTAGATAACTTGGATCTTCAAATAATTAAACACTTATGCTCATCAAAAGACTTTACCAAAAGAGCAAAAAGAGTCTGGGAAAAAAATTTTGGCTATTACAAATCAGACAAAGTTCTATTCTCCAAAATCTGCAAGAAAATCCAACACCTTTGCAACATAGACAAATAATCCAATTAAAAAAATCGGAAAAGGAAATGAACAGACACTTCACCAAAGAAGGCATTCAATTCATGAGGAAATGGTCTCGTTCAATAGCATCTAGAGACATGCAAATCAAAACCACAATGAGGTACCATCTCACCCCAGGATTACTGGCATGAATCAAAAAAACTAGAAATAACAAATGTTGGAGAGGCTGCGGGGAGATCGGAACTCTTATGCACTGCTGATGGGAATGCAAAATGATACAACCACTTTGGGAAACGATATAGCGCTTCCTTAGAAAGCTAGAAATAGAAATACTGTATGATCCAGCAATCCCACTCCTAGGAATATAACCTAGATAACTAAGAGTTGTCATACGAATAGACATAAGCACACTCATGTTCATTGCAGCATTGTTCACAATAGCAAAAAAGATGGAAACAACCCAGATGCCCATCAACAGATGAATGGATAAACAAACTATGGTACATACACAGTGGAGTATTACTCAATGATAAAGAACAATGATGAATCTGCGAAGCATCTCATAACATGGATGAATCTGGAGGGCATTATGCTGAGTGAAATAAATCAATCATGAAGGGACAAATACTGTATGAGACCTCTACTGTAAAAACTCAAGAAAAGGTTTACACGCAAAAAGAAACAATCTTTGATGGTTACAAGGGAGGGGAGGGGTGGCGATGGAAAAACACTAAATAGACAATAGGTAAGTGTTAAGTTTGGTGAAGAGTAAGACAGTACACAATACTCGGGAAGCCAGCACAACTTGTCCAAGACAAGGTCCTGGAAGCTCCATAGACACATTCAAACTCCCTGAGGAACTGAATTGCTGGGCTGAGGGCTGTGGGTGCCATGATCTCGGGGAACATCTAGCTCAACTGGCATAATATAGTTTAAAGAAAATATTCTACATTCTACCTTGGTGAGTAGCATCTGGGGTCTTAAAAGCCTGTGAGCAGCCATACTCCACTGGTATGATACTCCACTGGTCTCACTCCTTCAGGAGCAAGGGAGAATGAAGAAAACTAAAGGTACAAGGGAAAGATTAGTCCCAAGGACTAATGGACCACATCTACCAAGGCCTCCACCAGACTGAGTCCAGCTACCACTACTGACTGCTCTGACAGGGATCACAATAGAGGGTCCCAGACAAAGCTGGAGAAAAATGTAGAACAAAATTCTAATTCACAAAAATGACCAGACTTATTGGCCTGCAAGAGAGTGGAGAGACCCTGAGAATATGGCCCCCGGACACCCTTTTAGCTCAGTAATGAAGTCACTCCCGAGGTTCACGGTTCAGCCAAAGATTAGACAGGCCTATAAAACAAAATGAGACTAAAGGGTCACAACAGCCCAGGGACATGGACTAGAAGGCAAGAGGGGACAGGAAAGCTCCTAATAGGGGACCCAAGGTCAAGGAGAGAGAGTGTTGACATGCCATGGGGTTGTTAACCAGTGTCATAAAACAATATGTGTACTAACTGTTGAATGAGAAACTAGTTTGTTCTGTAAACCTTCATCTAAAGTACAAAAAAAAAAAAGACAAAAAACAAAAAAAGCCTCATGGGGCAGTGGTTAAGAGCTCAGGCTGCTAACCAAAAGGTCGGCAGTTCGAATCCACCAGCCGCTCCTTGGAAGCACTATGTGGCAGTTCTACTCTATCCTATGGGGTCACTATGAGTCAGAATCAACTCGATGGCAATGGTGTTTGTTTTTTGGTATGATAGTATTTATGTAAGAGAACACTCAGACTTCCCCAGTTATTATTTTTCCATTATTCCTGCTTTTATCAATAAATAATATATGAAGTACTGGAGGATAAAACAGCAAAGCTTTTAAAATAGGTTTTCTCAAAGTTCCATTTCATTGATTTCTACCAAGTAGTCGAACCCAATCTCCTAGAAGTAACTGAATAGAAATTTAACCAAAAATTACATAAATAACTCTCTGTATTTCCATTTCTGTCCCCTTGCTTTTAACCCCATTTTCTATCCTGACCCAAAAAGCTCATCCCAATCAGACTGTGGTATCAGAGTTTGGGATTGAGTTAAGAGGGTCACCTACTCATTTACTAGCAAAATGGAAGAAGGCCACAGGGGACTTAAAACGTTAACAGTAACCACTCTACCCATATCCTCCTCCCTTCTATCCCATCCTTACTCTGTTATGTCTTAGCAAACTGCCCCAAATCAATATTGAACTTATTCTCATCAGGATCCTGACTATCTTTGTCTCTAACCCTCCATGAACCTGTTCCAAACTTGCTAAACAGCATCTGCTTGGTTTAATGCTCAAGACATGTGGCAGAAGCTTTTGAAAGGTAGTACAGAACTGAAGAGTAAATTACACTGTCCTCCATCTCTTTTTTCATAACACTGGAATATTGCTTAGGTCAGCACATGCTTCCAGTTTTCATAAATAATCATTAGATACTTGGTATTCACTCATCCATAAATATTCATTAGTCCTTACAGTGTGCAAATTCTTCAGCTAGAGACCATGGAGTAGAAAGAGAAATCACACTGCCTTCAAACAGCTCACCGCTTAGAGTTTCTCGTGGAGCGTTGTCCTATGCCTGAGGAGAGCCACGTTCCTTGCCCTCTAGAAGCTTATTGTCTCAGGTGGGAAGAGAACACCAACGTATCTTCAACAATTAGAGAACAAGGAAAGAAGTTACTTAATTAAGTCTTAAACCTGTGTTGTTCAGACCAAAACTGCTGGTACAGTTCATTGAAAGGAGTCCGGAGCATTGAAGGGTGACTCTCTGAAAAATGAGTGAAAATAAAACAAACTGTTGCCGTGGAGTCGATTCTGACTGCTGACCACCCCTTGTGTGTCAGAGCAGAACTGCGCTCCTTAGGGTTTTCAGTGGCTGATCTTTTCAGAAGTAGATCACTAGGCCCTTCTTCCGAGGTGCCGCTGTGTAGACTCGAACCTCCAAGCTATTGGTTAGCAGCCAGGCAAGTAAACAATTTGAACCGCCCAGGGAATCCCAAGAACTGAATAGGACTGGGCGAAACAGAGGAGTATATGGTGCAGGAGTGGATCCAGTGCCTTTTACCTGGGGCGGGGTCGGGGGGCTTGGCTTTAAGAGAACCTCCTGAGATGTTAAAGGGGAAGGATTGAAGCTGTTCCTTACACCTTCCTGACCCCGGCTGCGCTTTACGTTTGCAAGGGAAGGAAGGAAGTGGCTCTAACATGTGGCATCATCCCTTGCTATCCTTAGGCTCAGTGCTCCACAGTCTCCACCCCCAACAAAACCACGTGTTTTCTCCTCTACAATGACAGAGCAGCCACACGTCATACGCTCTTGTCTTTTCCCCTATGTTGCTGTAATAAGCTGCGCACAGGCAGTCTCCCCTCTCGACTCTCCGCCCCTCAAAGAAGGGAATGACGTAGCTCGTGCAGGGCCCCAGAGCAGGCACTCAGAACAACGTGATGATTAAATGAAGAAACAGGTGAATTAACTGATTGTGGAAAAGCTTGAAGCCAGCCATGGTAAGGTAAATGATAAGAAAATTTCACAGATTCAGTGGCAGAGGAATGTCATGATGAGATTCGTATATAGGGAAATCTAAGATGGGTGATTTTTTTTTTTTTTAGCTTTCCTTACTGTAAAATATCAAGACAGTACAATTTTATTCTATCCATTTGTCCATTTTCAGATATCTCAGTCATAACAGAATAACCTTCTTGAAGCCGGGTGTTTTTGAAGATCTCCACAGATTAGAATGGCTGTATGTTTTATTTATGTGGTATTTTATCATATTAGTTATTGCAATCTAAAAGTATATAAATGAATCAATTTCTTTTCTTCTGGCTGGCAGGATAATTGAAGATAATCACCTCAGTCGAATTTCCCCACTAACATTTTATGGACTAAATTCTCTTATTCTCTTGTAAGTACTAAACTAAAACAAATATTTCAATTGAAGCAAAGGACATGAATAAAAATTACTGCATCAAGTGTGAAAGTATTAACTTAGAAATTCTTAAAACCCTAAAAAGGACTTTTCAGCTGAAAACCATTTCTTCGCTAAATTCTACAAGGCTGTTTTGTAGTTTTAAGAATTCGAACAATTTTATAAGGCCTTCTGTTTCTGGAATGTCAGTCCACCAAAACTAAATACCACCTCACTCTCATATTTTATGGAAGCGTTCTTAAGCAAACATTAGCGTCCTATATTAATATTGGTGAAGAAAACCAACATTCATCTAAAGCCACTCCCATCTGTGACCACTGTTGAAGGGCATGGGCTTTGTTTCAGTTACTAACATTGCTGATATCCCTCTGATATTATAACTAACCCTCGTCAAAATTTTATTACTAATAAGCACGTAAATATGACAGGACTCACAGAGAAAATTAGTAGACAGCTAACTTAGTTGATTTTCATGGTTTCATAGGAGTAACAACAATAATAATAATATTGCCACATTTGACTTAAGATGAGAAAAGATTCAGAAAACCGTGACTCCTTTTGTTTTCTTCTCTTTTTCAGAGTGCTGATGAATAACGCCCTCACTCGTCTGCCTGATAAACCTCTTTGCCAGCACATGCCAAGGCTAGATTGGCTGTAAGTTGCTCTCTCTCTTTTTAAAGTCAACTAATTTTTAGATTTTGCCTAATTCATTTTGGATATCAGTGTTTTTATCATGATAAATTGTTAATATCATATTACATTTTCTCAAATTACTTTAGCGTGATTTGTATATTAAATATCCCTATTATCTACTCTAACTCCTCTAAGTGCTCACCAAAATAAAACAACTCAAAAAAAAATTTTTTTTGGAGTCAGGAAGAAAGAAAGCAGAAGGGATGAAGAACGGGTAATATTTATATAACATCCCACCTTTCCCAGTTCATCCATTCATATATTAATTTACTATAGAAAGAATAGTCACTTTTGTTTCATTCCCGAATTCTGAATAACAAGAATATGATACTTAGTATTTTTTTAATCTCATCACAATAGAATAAGTTGCATAGAATTTGTTACATAGTAACTTTGCTGGTGGTATCGTCATCTACCTATTCAGAGCTCAAATATCCAGTAAATTTGCCTATTCAGAATACAGGTGACAATGAAAAAATAAAAAACCAAAATAACTCTTAAAAAGTTCAATCCTTAAACTGCTTATACCCTATTTTAGTCATATAAAAACTCCCTCAGTCTCTTATTTGGTAGGAAATTCCCAAAAGGTCAATTGTTTGATTTCTAAGCTCATAGATCAAGTGACAACTAACAATCGGATAGGAGTCTCTGGGTAGCGCAAACAGTTAAGTGAACTGAAAGGTTGGTGGTTCAAACCCACACATAGGTGCCTCAGAAGGCAGACCTGGCGATCTGCTTCTGAAAGGTTGCAACCACGAAAGCCTATGGAGCACAGTTCTATTCTGCAAAATGTGAGGTTGCCATGAGTCGGAATTGACTCGACTCCACGGAGGCTGAAACTGGAAACATAACCTGGTAATAAAGCAAGACACATAAATGTTAGGAGAACTAGACGTAGTGATTTAAAATATACTTGTTTGGAACCACTTAGAGGAAGACATTAAATAACACAAAGAATGACATTTTAATGCTACAATGTGCAATTTCCAATAAAATACATAATATGAGTCTATATACATCAAATAGCATTCATATAGCAACCAAAAACACGGAGAAAAATAGACATGCCTAAGCAGTAAGAAATATTTATCTTTTTCAGTGCATGAGAGATCAAGTAAAACAAAAAACTTAAGGATATGGAGAACTAAACAATATAATAAAGTAGCTCTAATTGATGTTTATCAAACTCCATTGTCCCTTCTCTACCCCTACTCAATAACAGAGCTGATTTACTCAGAGCAGCAATGTGCCTAGCTAAAAGTCTGCATTTCCCACCTTTCTTGCATCTAGATGTGACCATGTGACTGAGTTCTAACTAATGAGACATAAGCAGAAGTAGAGCCTTCTGGGAAGTCTCCTTGAAGAGTAAGAGGCAGACCCTTCCCTTTCCTTCCTCATCCAGAAAAAATGGATATGATGACTTAGCTTTAGTATCATCTTGGGCAGTAAAGACAAGGACACGTGAACAGTGACTATGAAAGATTTGGAGTGTCTAACAACCTTATGAAACTACCATGCCAGGCCTGGACTACCTAACTCTACACTTGATTTTTTTCTGGAAAAAAAGCCCTTATGTATTTATGCTGTTATAGTATGTACCCCCCGGTGGTGCAGTAGTTAAGAGCTACAGCTGCTAACCAAAAGGTTAGCAGTTCAAATCCAACAGCCACTCCTTGGAAACCCTATGGGGCAGTTCTACTCTGTTCTATAGGGTCACTATGAGTCAAAGTCAACGCGATGGCAACAAGTTTGGTTTTTTTTTTAATATATATACATACTTGTACCTAATTCAAACAGACAAAAACTTAAAAGCAAAGAACGTCCAAAGAACATTCACCAAAATTGAACATATATTTTAAGACGCATACACAAACCAAGCTCAAGGAAGAGATGGAGGGATTAGCCTAAAGCAGGAAAAGGGCCATCTCTTCCTCTGAGAATAGAAGGAGACCAGGTGTGTATACAGGTAGGTTTATGAATGTAGAGGCAGAAAGTAAAGAAGTTCTCCTTTTCCCATCACCTCTACTTTTTCTGTGAGATAGAAGCCAGAAATGTTTAAAAGACAGGGGAGGAAGAGGAGATTAAAGAGATTTGCATATTTAGGTGCCACCGCAGGGTAAGACAGGAAGTTGAAAGGAACAGGCAAGATTACTGGTGTTTGGGATTTTTTGTTGTTGTTTTACTTCGTATCAAAGAACCAAATGTTCATTTCAGCTAGTTCTGACGTGTATAAAGGGAAAAATAAATGGTTAAGTTGAGAGGCTCATTAAATGTGAAAGGTAGTCTAGACACACAGTAAGAAAACACCCTCTGTCATCTTCATTAGGGCTTAGAGCTGAGGAGTAAGAAGCAGGTTTTTATGCCTCGGCTAATATGCATGCTGCAGACCAGACCCTTGCATATCAAGCACCAAAAACCTCTACTTCTAGGAAAAAAGTCAAAGCAAATTTACAACCCATGGTTAAATTAAGCTCAAAATTAAATTAAACTATTTGAATTATTCAGAATCCCCTAATTTGTGTCTAGATGTATGCCTCTTACTCATTTTTTACAAATTAATAAATTAGTACCACCTTAAATATTTTTGCTAATTTAACAGAAAAAAAAAACAGTTACAGGAGAAGCTAAACAAGAACTTGAACTCGCTGGAAGGTAATTTGTGAGGCCAAAGACAACATCACCACCTGGTGGTAGATTCATGGTAACAGCAATAAAATAAGGAATGGAAATGGCCAGTCTCTGCCATAGGCATCATACATTCTAACAGAAGCCAAGAGCCTTGGCCAAACCTAGTAACAACAACAAAAAAGCTTAAGCTTTTTTAAAACAGAATAACAGAAAATTTTCTTTAGGAGGATGATCCAGATTCAAGATTTAAGATTATAATATCCTATACGATACAGAAATCCTGGCTACAAAATTCTTGAGATACGGTATATTGCCTCTGCTAAATACCTCTAGTATCAAGAAGCTTATTCTCTAGACACCATAGATCATTAGAAATTTTGAACTTAAATTTGAAATGTTTTGTGTCCTCCAACTAGTAAATCTAATTTTACAATCTAATGCAGCATAGAAAAATCCTATATCTTCTGCAGCCTGACTTCAAATATACGTCTCCATTTAGCTCTTCTCTGTCATAAATACATCATTGTCTTCAACTGACTTGCTTTCCAGATCCCTTAATCCTGTCTCCTAGGTCTTCCAGATATGCCTTGATTGTAAACATCTATTTTTAGTGCAGTGTATGTATTTAACAAAAACCAAAAAACCAAAGCTGTTGCCACTGTGTTGATTCCAACTTATAGCAACTCTATAAGACAGAGTAGAACTGCCCTATAGGATTTCTAAAGGGCAGCTGGTGGATTTTCAACTGCCGACCTTTTGATTAGCAGCTGAGCTCTTAACCACTGCACCACTAGATATGCCTTGATTTGTCAACATTTATTTTTAATGCAGTGTATATATTTATTTGTATATAAATAAATAAAGCCAACTATCCCACAGATGGAGCCCTGGTGATGTAGTAGTTGGGAGCTCGGCTGCTAACCAAAAGGTTGACCATTCGAATCCACCAGCAGATCTTTGAAAACTCTATGGGGCAGTTCTACTCAGACCCATAGGGTAGCTATGAGTCAGAATCAACTTGACGGCAACAGGTTTAGTTTCTATTGGCATCCCACAGGTAGACTTACCAGCAGAGTGTAAGCACTTCTATTAATGCTAACCGTGTTTACATTACAGCTTTTAGTACATGTATCACACTTCAGCTCATATATTTCAGTCACAATTATTCCTGAATAACTTTATGTTTTGTGGTGATGAGTAAACTAAGTGTTGGGATAGACCTGGTAGATTTAAGGGAAGGGCTATTTACTTCTGAAGGTATCTTGAAAACCTCAGCTAACTCTCTGTTGCTGCTCCACAAACTTCCACCTACTGATCAGATAAGGGGAGGGAGCAATAAAAGACTAACTTCATGTCTTCTTTGAATCAAAAAATAGTTTATTTTAATAAGTAAAGTGTGTCTGCCTTGAGCATTATGTTCTTTTAAACAATTATCTATGGGAGATCAAATTGACAACAGTAACTCAAAAGTTTAGATGAGAAGCCTAGCAGGCAGTCAGTTTAAGTCAATGGTGGTGGAACAATCTGGAGAAGGAGGGCGAGATATTTGCACAACTTGAAGAATGTCACTGAGTTGTACACATAGAAATTGTTGAGATAGTGTATGACTGTGTATATTTGCACCAAAAAAAATGTAAAAAAAAATTAACTTCATGATAACTATGAATAAAACATAAATCTGATGGCAAATTTTGGTGTTCAGACCAGACTCCATGGTGACACAGTGTCACACGGCAGAGGAGCTCAAGTCAGATCTATATATGCAGCTCCCTGAACTGAGGGAGAAGAATCGAAAGACAGCCTGTTGGTCTCCCTGGACTTTATGATGCTATAATAAAGCAAACAAGGGTTTTTCCAGTGACAAAAAGTTATTGAAACTTTTCTCTAGGAAGTGTGGGGAGGTGGGGGATAAATATTGTTTATGGAAATAGCAGTATCTGCAGCAATAATAGAATCACTTGTAAGCTGTAGTAACATAAGGTCACACTGCTTAGGAAAAGGTAACTGTCTTAGTCATCTAGCACTGCTATAACATAAATACCACAAGTGAATGGCTTTAACAAAGAGATATTTATTCTCTCACAGTTTAGGAGGCTAGAAGTCCAAATTCAGGGTGCCAGCTCCAGGGGAAGACTTTTTCTCTCTGTTTGCTCTGGGGGAAGGCCCTTGTCATCAATCTTCCCCTGAGCTAGGAGCTTCTCCAGGCAGGAGCTCCTGGCACTGCTTTCTTGGTAGTATGATGTCCCCCTGTCTCTCTGCTTTCTTCTCTTTTTTGTATCTCAAAAGAGATTGACTCAAGATACAACCTAATCTTGTAGATTGAGTCCTGCCTTATTAACATAACTGCCTGTAATCTTGCCTCATTAACATCATAGAGGTAAGATTGACAACACATAGGAAAATCACATCAGATGACAAAATGGTGGACAATCACATAATACTGGGAATCATGGCCTACCCAAGTTGATACACATTTTTGGGGGACACAATTCAATCCATAACAGTAACACTGACCAAAATTTAATAAGGTTCATATTAAGGCAGCTCATAAATATCTGTTAATAAAATGGGTATATACCATCATAAATATTTTCAGTTTGACTTCTTACTCTGTTCACATTTCTCAGGATAACATACGTGCCTATATGAACACACGATACAGACGGGTCTTAAAATATTTTTACTAAAAACAAAAAGGAAGCATTTGATATGTATACTATTTCAGCTAGCACATAAAAGGCTACAAGTGAAATCTATAGGAAGTAAACAGTATATTAAAAAAGATATTTTATTAGAAAGGTAAATCATTCTTAACCAATTTATTTCTGCTTATGATTAAAAATCAGTTTGTCATGTTTTGTTTTTATTTTCCAGGGACTTTGAAGGCAACCATATCCATAATTTAAGAAATTTGACTTTTATTTCCTGCAGTAGTTTAACTGTTTTGTAAGTAATTATCCTTTTTAAGTAATGTTATATCCCTTTACAAGCAAAATGAGTCATTTATGTGGACAGAAGTTAGCATGAATACCCATGTTAATTTTGGCAAATGTTCACTCTCAACGTGAAGTTTTTAGAAAGTGAAGTACACAGTCAAAATCATTGAAAGCTGGAGCTTCCTTAGATATAAAAATACAACTGCCTCATTCCTGTTAATTTTCCCAGAACAATGTTTTTTAAACTGTGGGTTGCAACTCACAGGTGAGTGATGAAAGCAATGTAGCAAGATCAATCTAGCATGTCCTGACCAGTATTTCTTTTTAATGAAATAGAATTGAATTGAATTGAGTGTAAAATATCAGAGTGCAGTGCAAATAATAAAGGTATTGTTCCATGAAACTTGGGTAGTATGGGTGTGTGTATTTTATGTCCTGATGAAAAAGGAATTTTTTTTTTACTGTAGGTTGCCTTTGAAAATGTTTGGAAACCATCATCTTAGAGTACATAAGACCCCTGTGTATAAGCAATGCAATATCTATCACTGCTACAGCACTATATTTTCTCCAATATGCCCCTCATTCCAATGGGTTCAAAGCTACTGAAAAGTTTGAACTTTTCTGCTGAGTGAGTTCTGCAATCTTCAGATGCAGTGTGCTTTACATCAGTCATGCAAAATAGCTCATGTTACGAGTGAATAACATGATGGATGTAATTGATTTCACTGAACTGTACATGTGAAGATTGTTGAAATGGCAAATGTTTTATACATAAATTTATATATTCACCGCAGTAAAAAAAACAAAAACAAAAAAACCTCATGCTGATTGCGGAAAGGAAACCAAATTGTACCTTAAGGACACAGATCAAATAGATATCTGAAAAAATTAGAATTTATTTTGTGTTCCACTTATATTTGTTTTTAAGGAAATCTCTGTATGAAGAAATCATTTGTGTTATATATGCACCTGTTTAAACATCTTTGAATAGGCATGTACATTTCAGGAGCAATACATAGGAAACCATTAACAGTAGTTTGCTCTTGGAAGCAAGACTGAAAACTCTGGAGTAAAAATTGGTGTCTTTTGCTTTATGCCCTTCTGTGTGATGTGAATTGTTGTTGGGTTTTGTTCTGTTTTGTTTCTTTTTTTTTTTTTTTTTACCATAGCATGTATTATTTTCTTATAAAAATAACGTTAACTACATTTTCCACCTTAAAAAAAAAGAAGAAGAAAGAAACCACTTGTGGGTTTCCTCTTGGCAGGTGCGTGCGCTTTTCTGGCGCAGGGACACTGAGAGGAGGTGGTGATGGTTGGAGTGCTGAGAGGAATTAGGTACTTAAGGATGGGACAAGGCCAACTGGCAGGCATGTCACAAAACATTTACAGAACTGGAAGCCCATTAAAACTTTTCTATGAGTTTGTCCTTTCTACTAGTACAGAAATGAACTGTCAAGAGTTACAGTATGATTCAACATCCCAAACAAGAGATTTTCTGAATTGGTCTAGCTTAGATTAGACTTCCTCAGGCAGCTCCACCCTAAATCACATCAACTAACAAATGTGTATGAGTGCTATATCGTGTGTGGTATTTTGCTAGACGGACATGTGCTATGCTGACAGAAAAGGTGGCTCGAAAACAGCTCCCAATCACTTGCATGATATTCAGTCTATATTTGCAAGAATTGTGGTTTTCACTATTTCATTGCCAAGCTTTTCCCTATGCACTTAACAATTTGAATTTTATTTTATTTTTGTCACCATTAAAAGATTTGGGAAACTTAAGGTGAAAATTAAATTGGATCTTTTTTATACTACTTCAACATATCTTGATGTGAAAAATGCACTATAAATAGTTATCTTTGTTTTTGCAGACTATTAATCTTTTCCGTAATAACTCATGTATCAGTTACCTCAAGAAGTTACAATGTGCTTTTCTTTACACTTTCAGGATAATGAGGAAAAATAAAATAAATCACTTAAGTGAAAATACTTTCGCATCTCTCCAGAAACTAGATGAATTGTAAGTTTGACTAAATGTATAGCATTAAGATTTTTTGCTCTACTGCTTTACTTCATCTTTGTTATGCATATATGCTTTCATATATTTAAGAAATAGTAATTATCTCCTTTTTTCCAAGCATCATTTATGTAGTCCTTGGCTGATGGGGTCACCATGAGTCAGAACCAACTCAGCGAGAACTGGTGGTGGTAGACTACAAAAGAATTCAGATATCTAACAAGAATATACGTAAAAGAAAAATATAAAATAAATATTTGAAGGAAATAGGTAAAGAAAGCACAGATGTAGGGAAAGAATAGAGCCAGGGTAAAATTAACATATAAAGCATATCCTAGTCCACTCTGTCCCACTGCTAGAGAAGGACAGTAAATGTCTTTAAGCTTCCTAGAGGCTTAGGATTCAGAGATCATAAGACAAAAAGGCACCACCTTGCTGATTCCAAAACCAAAGGATAATCTTTCTCCTAGATCCTTAAGGAAATTAGAAACCGTCATGGATGATATCCCTCCCTATAATAATGGAAGAGATCATTCAAAGAGCTATTTTTATAATGTCCATTTTTAAGATCAGTGACACAATGCCAAAGGGCATTAAAACAATTCTAGGGTGAACCAAAACCACGTGGACCAAGTATACAGCAGATACTTGTTAGGACCTTCATTGGTGTCATTGTTCAGGACCTTCATTTGCTGACGTGGCACAACTTAATATGAGAAGAAACAACTGCAAACATCCATTAATAATTGGAACGTGGGATGTACGAAGTATGAATCTAGGAAAATTGGAAGCCATCAAAAATGAAATGGAAAGCATAAATATCGATATCCTAGACATTAGTGAACTGAAATGGACTGGTATTGGCCATTTTCAATTGGAAAATCATATAGTCTTCTATGCTAGGAATATCAAATAGAAGAGGAATGGCACTGCATTCATCTTCAAAAAGAACATTTCAAGATCTATCCTGAAATACAACACTGTCAGTGATTGGATAATATCCATACACCTGCAAGGAAGACAAGTTAATACAACTATTATTAAAATTTACCCACTAACTGCTAAGGCCAAAGATGAAGAACCTGAAGATTTTTACCAACTTCTGCAGTCTGAAATTGATCAAACATGCAATCAGGATGCATTGATAATTACTGGTGATTGGAATGCAAAAGTTGGAAACAAAGAAGAAGGATCAGTAGTTGGAAAATATGGTCTTGGTGACAGAAATGATGCAGGAGATCGCATGATAGAATTTTGCAACACCAATGACTTCTTCATTGCAAATGCCTTTTCAACAATGTAAACAGTGACTATACATGTAGACCTCACAAGATGGAATACACAGGAATCCAATCAACTATATCTGTGGAAAGAGATGATGGAAAAGTTCAATATCATAAGTTAGATCAAGGCCAGGGGCAGACTGCAGAAGAAACCATTAATTGCTCATATGCAAGTTCAAGTTGAAACTGAAGAAAATTCGAATAAGTCCACGAGCGCCAAAGTATGACCTTGAGTATATCCCACCTGAATTTAGAGACCATATCGAGAATAGATTTGATACATTAAACACAATGACCAAAGACCAGAAGAGTTGTGGAATGATATCAAGGACATCAGAAGAAAGGAAGAGGTCACTAAAAAGACAGGAAAGAAAGAAAAGACCAAAATGGAAGTCAGAAGAGGCTCTGAAACTTGCTCTTCTTGAACAAGCGAACAGAAGAAATGTTGAAGTAAAAGACAAAGTGAAGTATTATAATGACATGTGCAAGACATCAAGTTAGAAAACCAGAAGGGAAGAACAAGCTAGGCATTCCTCAAGCTGAAAGAACTGAAGAAAAAATCAAGCCTCGAGTTGCAATAGTTAAGGATTCTATGGGCAGAATATTGAATTACCCAGGAAGCAGCAAAAGAAGATGGGAGGAATACACAGTCACTGTACCAAAAAAATTGGTCGACATTCAACCATTTCAGGAGGCAGCATATGATCAAGAACCAATGGTACTAAAGGAAGAAGTCCAAGCTCCACTGAAGACATTGGGAAAAAACAAGGCTCCAGGAATTGACGGAATATCAACTGAGATGTTTCAACAAACGAACGCAGTGCTAGAAGTGCTCACTAATCTATGCCAAGAAATTTGGAAGACAGTTACCTGGCCAGCCGACTCAAAGAGATGCATATTTATGCCTCTTCCAAAGAAAGGTGATCCAACAGAATGCAGAAATTACTGAACAATATCATTAATATAACACTAAAGTGAAATTTTGCTGAAGATCATCCAAACACAGTTGCACCATTACATCTACGGGCAACTGCCAGAAATTCAATCTGGATTCAGAAGAGGACGTGGAATAAGGGATATCATTGCTGATGTCAGATGGATCCTGGCTAAAAGAGAGACTACCAGAAAGATGTTTACCTGTGTTTTATTGACTATGCAAAGGCATTAGACTGTGTGGATCATAACAAATTTTGGATAACATTATGAAGAATGGGAATTCCAGAACACTTAATTGTGCTCATAAGGAAACCTGTACATAGATTAAGATGCAGTCTTTTGAACAGAACAAGGGGATACTTCGTGGTTTAAAGCCAGAAAAGGTGTGCATCAGGGTTGTATACTTTCACCATACTTATTCAATCTGTATGCTGACAAATAATCTGAGAAGCTGGACTATATGAAGAATGTGGCATCAGGACTGGAGGAAGACTCGTTAACAACCTGCGATATACAGATGACACAGCCTTGCTTGCTGAAAGTGAAGAGGACTTGAAGCACTCACTGATAAAGATCAAAGACCACAGCCTTCAGTATGGATTACATCTCAACATAAAGAAGACAAAAATCCTCACAACTGGACCAACAAGCAACATCATGATAAATGTAGAAAAGATTGAAGTTGTCAAAGATTTTGTTTTACTTGGATCCACAATCTACACCCATGGAAACAGCAGTCAAGAAATCAAATGATGCATTGCAGTGGGCAAATCTGCCGCAAAAGACATCTTTAAAGTGTTAAAAAGCAAAGATGTCACCTTGAAGATTAAGATGCCCCTGACCCAAGTCATGGTGTTTTCAATCGCCTATATGCATGTGAAAGCTGGACAATGAATAAGGAAGACCGAAGAAGAATTGATACCTTTGAATTATGATGTTGGAGAAGAATATTGATTATACCATGGACTGCCAAAAAAACAAACAAACCTATCTTTGGTACAGCCAGAGTGCTCCTTAGAAGGAAGGATGGCGAGACTTTGTCTCATGTACTTTAGACATGTTATCAAAAGGGATCAGTCCCTGGAGAAGGACATCATGCTTGGTAAAGTAGAGGGTCAGTGAAAAAGAGGAAGACCCTTAATGAGATGGATTGACACAATGGCTGCATCAACGGGCTCAAGCATAACAACAATAGTGAGTATGGCACAGGACCGGGCAATGTTTCGTTCTGTTGTACATAGGGTCACTATGAGTCAGAACTGATGAGGGGGCACCTTACAACAAGAACAACAATTGTTAAAATAAAATATATAGAGAACAATGGATGGAAAGTGTGTTTTCAGGCAATTTTTAATTTTTAGTATTATTCTTCTCAAATGAGTTTTTTGCTAAAGTTTGACTAGCAGCTAGTTTGATTTTGTGTTCTCTGCAAAGAATCTGGAGTGTGGACCCAGCCATATGTTTTGACGATTAGCTGTGTGGAGCACTGATTTATTAAAAACATTTTTCATAAAAATTAAAGAACGTAACTACAGTGTTATGGCACCGCACCTGGACACTGAGGCAGGTGGAGGGAATACGTATGCCATAAGCAGGAACATTTCTCAGGAAAAGTTCTGTTCCAGCACATCAATGAACGAGCCATTGGAACCTCAATATTTTTTTCCATAAGGATTTTAGCCTAGAACATTTTTTGGTAGACAGTAACAACCATCAACAACATCCACAGGAAAATATCAATAGAGATTAGAATCAAGCATCTGTGACAACAACAAAAAAAAAAAAAACCAGCTGTCAACGAGTCAACTCCAACTCATGGCAACCCCATGTGTATCAAAGTAGAATTGTGCTCCATAGGGTTTGCCATGGCTGATTTTTTTGAAGTAGATCAGCAGGCCTTTCTTCCAAGGTGCCTCGAGGCAGACTTGATTAGCAGCCAAGTATATTAATTATTTGCACTACCCAGGGACTCCTTTGGGACAACAGCTCCTGGTATATGACAATCGAATCATGTTATCAGCATACATGAAATTATTTTGTTCTCCATAGTAGGGAGAGGTGACCCAAAGGTATTATCCAGCCATTAAAATACACTTTCACCAAAAACTCAATAAAATATTATTTAAAACAAGAATCAGACACGTGCACAGAGATAATGTTCAAAACTGTGATAGTAAAAAGAAAAACAACTCAAATGTCAGCAAGAAGAAATTGGTTAGTATTACTGAACATCCAAACAATGAAATAAGATATTTCCATTAAAAATGTTGCTGAAATGTGTCTATTCACATGCAAAGATAGTCTTGATGTATTAGGTAAAAATGCAAGTTACCAAACAAAATAGTTGGCATGATCTGCTTAAAAATTATACATAGTACACAAAACTGTACATAAGCAACTGTCTGGAAGGATATTATGAGGATTTACGTTCATTTTGCTTGTCTATTTTCTGATGGGTCTACAATGTGAATGTTTTAATTTTTTAAATAAATAGATTTCATTTTGAAAAAGTTATGTAATTTAATCACACTTGTAAAAAAATAGGAAAAAATTAATGTTTATTAAACAAAGTAAAAATTATATTCATAACATACAAAAAAAAAATACAGGTTTGTCAAGGGATCCACACTTTCCCTAGTTTTAGCCAACTTGAAATCAGTATCTGAACATCAGACGACAATTCCTCCACATCCTGACCTTCTTGGTGACAGAAAGCTGCAGGTTTTGTGTGACTGTCAGTAACCAGCAGTGAACATGCAACACAAATAGCTTAGTCAGTAGCCAGTGCTCATCCAAGGAAAGATTCACAAAAATGGCAGAGTGAGTTACCAACGCCAATAATTAGTCCTGCCTAAAGCCTGCTTAATCCCATATTAAATCCTGGCCTGAAATATCAGACTTACAAGGATGAAAATGGCATGTTTTCTAAGAGGTGCTAGTTTTTAATGGATAGATCTAGAAAAAGAATATAACTGTCCTTTGAGAGAGGGTTTGATCTTACAAGTAGAATTAATAAGAGTGAAAAAATTGTCAATAATTAGGATCCACTTGTCACAGAGGATTAATTTGTCACAGGCGACTTTAGTCCTGGTGACAGAAAATCTTTGTCATACATTTGTTTTAATTTGTGTTTTTAAAATAAATTACTCTAGCTGATAATGAGAAGCCCTGTGGCTCAGTGGTAAGCATTTGTCTACTAACCAAAAGGTTGGCAGTTCAAATCCACCAGGCGCCCCTTAGATACCCTATGGGGCAGTTCTACTCTGTCCTGTAGGGTCACTGTGAGTCAGAATTGACTCAATGGCAATGGGTTTGGTTCTGGTTAGTTGATAATGAGGAGCCCTGGTGGTGCAAACAGTTAACCTCTTGGCTGCTAACCAAAAAGTTAGTAGTTTGAACCCACACACCGGCTCTACAAAAAGAAAGACCTAGTGGTCCACTTCCATAAGGATTACAGCCAAGAAAACCCTATGGAGCAGATCTACTGTCACATGGGGTTGCTCTGAGTCAAAAATGACTGGATAACACCTAACAACAACAAATTAATTCAGAAGTGGGCCTCAAGTCTAACTGAATTTAGACTGACAATCTTACGCTAAAGCTCAAGTAATGATCTTCTCAAATGTCACCTAGATCTAGACCAACACTATCCTGTTACATGATTCACACTATAAGAACTGTATCCTAGAATTTAGCAAAACCAGGCATTCCCACCGGAAACTACTGAACATGATATTTGGAGTTTTATTTGGATATTTGGATATTCTGATGGAGGACTCTAAATCTATTTTGCACATCACTTTACTAACGTGATCAATATTTTATTTGGTTTCACATAAAGGAATTAGAATTGTGCCCTACTTTTGCCCAAATATAGAGGAGATCAATTCAGTCTATTAATAGTCTTCTAACAGGGAATGGAAATAATAGCTAGTCCAAAACTAAGCTAATTATATATATACAGAAACGGTTTTAATATAATGTTATATGTGCTATATGTTATATATGGTACAATAGAAGTGTGCAAAAGGAGTATATAGGAGAACAGAGGAGAGAATATGTAACCTTCCTGAGCATAAGAGGCCTCATAGAGGAGTGACATTTGAGAAGAGTCTTGAAGGATGAATAGGAGTTCACCAGAAGGGCAAGGAGCAAAGTTTATTACAGGTAGAGGGAAGCACCCATGTAAAAGCATGGAGGTTATAATACTGATGTGCATTTAGATAAAGTTCATTTTGACTGAGTAGAAAGTGGTGGGAAATGGGGCTGGAAATATTGACAATGGCAAGATATTCAGATACTTAAAGGCTTTTTATGCCACATAAAGTAGTTTTGAGCCCTGGTGGTGTAGTGGTTAAGAGCCCAGCTGCTAACGATAAGGTTGGCAGTTCAAATCCACCAGCTGCTCCTTGGAAACCCTATGAGGCAGTTCTACTCTGTCCTGTAGGGTCACTATGAGTTGAAACCGCCTCGAAGGCACCAAACAACAAAAGCAGTTTTGATCTTATCTTCTAGGCAACAGTGAGCTATGGAAGGATTTTAAGAAGAGGAAATTTTAGAAAGATTCCTCTGGTGATTGAATGAAAACAACCCATTTTCCTAGACAATTCTCCCATAAATATGTAAATAACATAAAATTAGTCTCAAGGTTCAACTAACAGTATGAAAATAAAACATTTACAGGGAAGTCATTTATAATATCAGATTATATTAGCCACTCATTTTTAGTTTTAAAAACTCAATCTAAAATTATCCTGCTCTTCAAAATTGAATAATCTATCTTTGACTTCTAAGCATCCCAGGGTATGTAACAAGTAGGGTCTATCCTCCACCCTCTCCTGCGGTAACTAATAGGATTGGAGATGGGTAGGGAGGACGGTTAGGCTTCCTTTTCGTATTTTTTGATCACCTTAGAGCACTCAGAGATATATTCCCACTCCTCACTTATTGACATGGTTAGGTTCCAAAGATCAGGTCATTACGCAAAAATGTAGGATGACCACATCATTACATAACTGCCAGATTACATCATAATGGAACTGCCAAACAGCTGAGAATCATGGCCTAGCCAAGTTGACGCAGAACCTTAATCATCACAAACAGCATTACTCTTGCCTCGCACCTCGATGTTTGTTACTGCCAGATGTACATCATTAATGCGAAAAAGAGTTGGATAGTAGATTTTTTACTAACTGTGAAATGTCAGATAACAAGATAGTCAATAAGCGAGGAGTAGGTATATAGCTTCAAACCTACTGAAACTTTATATTGTTTAGAAGAATCAAAAACTTTTCTCACAGAGTGATTAATGTTGCTTCAAGGGCTGCTTACTCTCAAAAAAATCTTACAACTAAGCTATAAGGTCACATCATGTTAGGCAGCCCCACCTCTACACATACGTGCAAAGTATACTTCTCCCAGGAGTATATGAGATCCTATGTATACACGTGTGAAATAATCCACTGTTTAATAATCATAATAAACTCATGTAAAAGAAAAAAATTAAGACCCCAGAAAGTATTCTTACCCCAAGACAAAAGGAGGTAAGGAAGAAAGAAAGGCAGGGAGGAAGGGAGGGAAGGAGGAAGGAGAATAACTCATCAACAGCATTATTAGGAAGTTGTATAAGGGCTTACTAATGAATTTCAGAACAATGAATAAAGTCTTTAGAAAATAATATGTTTGCAATTATTTCCCTAGGGATTTAGGAAATAATAAGATTGAATATCTTCCACCACATGTGTTTAAGGATCTGAAGGACCTCTCACAATTGTAAGACTGATACCAATTTCTCCACTTTTTTCATATATAACTCACTTTCCATTTTCACTCTTCGTCTCTTTCCTTCTTTCTGTAACCATCTCTCCACCTGCAGCTCCTTCCATCATTCACCTAACTCATGCTCTAATGTACAATAAATGTCTTAAAAAAAGAAGTCCCCTTTAATCAATGATCTTGTCAAAGATTCTGAAATTTTCTCCCTTTAAATTCAGCTGTACTGTCATTCTGATCTATGACCCTTTGTCCCTGGCTATAGCCTTTTATTGTTTATTCCATGCCTTGCAAATCATTAGCACAATATGTCACTCTTTGATATAAGATTAAAAAAAAATTAGGTGTGATTCTGTTAATTCAAATGTTGACTAAGGTTCTTTTTATTTTATTTAAACCACTCTTGATTCCAGGCAAAATGGGAAGTAGGAGTGACTTCTCTCTGGGTACCCTCCCACTTCTCTGGCAGAAGCCCTCTTGACCGCTCTGCCTTCATGCTCATGTTGCGTTAGCTGTCTCTCTATCACAAACACAATCACAGAGCGCTTACTAAGAGGCAGCACTGTGAGGTTCTGTCTCTATTAACTCATTTATATGTCCAATCAACCCCACGGAACAAGTGCTATTATTATTTTTTTTGGTAATTAAAAAAGATAAATAACCCAAAGTCAACAAATACACTTTCTCTTCACTCAGGCAATTTCTAGCAATGACTTATTGCTGACTTTTTTTTTTTTAAACAGGAATCTTTCCTATAACCCAATCCAGAAAATCCAAGGAAACCAATTTGATTATCTTGTCAAACTCAAGTCTCTGTAAGTAAACACCTGAGGAGGTAGTTTTATAGTTAATAGTTTTCTAAATAGTAATAAAGAGCCCTGGTGGCGCAGTGGTTAAGCGCTCGGATGCTAACCAAAAGGTTGATGGCTTAAACCCACCAACTGCTCCACGGGAGAAAGATGTGGCAGCCTGCTTCCATAAAGACTACAGCCGTGGAAACCCTGTAAGGCAGTTCTGCTCTGTCCTACAGGGTTGCAATGAGTTGGAATCAACTCAGTGGCAACAGGTTTGGGGTTTTTTTTTTTGTAAATACTGATAAAACCCATAGCTGTCCAGTTGATTCCGACTCAAAGCAACCCTATAGGACAGAGTAGAACTGCCCCATAGGGATTCCAAGGAGCGGCTGGTGGATTCAAACTCCTGACCTTTTGGTTAGCAGCCATATCGCTTAACCACTACACCACCAGGGTTTCCAAATACTAATAGTTTATTGTTTATAAGCTCTTTCAAATCAGAAGCTTCCCAGGATAAACTTTCTTCCCGAGATAAGTGCTTGCGGGACTATAAGAAAAACAAACAGACAGCTATTATTTTATGTACTTATAAACTAAAAATTAAGTAATGATGGTTCATTTTATAATTTGCTATGTGTCACAAGGAACTTAAACTGGTCTGTTTGCTTCGATCCTCTGAAGGCATCTTGCATATTCATTCCTCAGTTAGCATAGGGTATATAAGAATCGATTATAGGCACCCTTAACGTAAGGTGGAATGGTTTAGATTACGTAAATCATTTAAAAATTCTACTAAGTATAAGAATTTCATTAAAAAGATAAGTGTCAGTTCATTCGATTTAAGTTTTCCCTCAATAAAATGATATTTTATTAAAAACATTTTATTATTATTTTAAAATTACTAGAAAAATTTCAAGGATATAAAATGCCTCCCCTATGGTAATACCATGCAAAACATAATGCTTCTTCATTTATTCCACAAATACTTATTGAGTAGTCACTATGTTGCCACATCAAGATTGGAGGAAGACTCATTAAAAACGTTCAATGTGCAGATCACACAACTCTGCTTGAAGACAACCTGAAGCTCTTAATGATAGAGGAAGAAGACCACAGCTTCCAGAATCGATGGCACTACAGTATGAAGCAAATGAAAATCCTCACAACTGGACTCATAAACAACCTTATGATAAATGGATAAAACTTTGAAATTGTTACCAATTTCATTCTGCTTGGATTAATGCTCATCAGGAAAGACAAATCACTAGAGAAGGGAATCATGTTTGGTAAAGTAGTTGTTGTTAAGTGCCGTCAAGTCAGTTTCAACTCATAGCAACCCTATGTACAACGGAACAAACACTGCCCAGTCCTGCAGCATCCTCACAATCGCTGTCACGCTTGAGTCCATTGTTGCAGCCACTGTGTCAGTCCATCTCGTGCTGGGTCTTCCTCTTTTTCACTGACCCTCTACTTTACCAAGCATGATGTCCTTCTCCAGGGACTGATCCCTCCTGATAACATGTCCAAAGTATGTGAGACG
>NW_004444025.1:3917669-3944806 GCF_000243295.1 Trichechus manatus latirostris
CTGGCTGTAATTCTTCCAAGACAGATTTGTTCATTCTTCTGGCAGTCCAATGTATATTCAATATTGTTCACCAACACCATAATTCAAAGGCATCAATTCTTCAGTCTTCTTTATTCATTGTCCAGCTTTCGCATGCACATGAGGCAAGTGAAAATACCATGGCTTGGCTCATGTGCACCTTAGTCCTTGAAGTAACATCTTTCCTTTTTAACACTTTTGCAGCAGATTTGCCCATTGCAATGTGTCATTTGATTTCTTGACTGCTGCTTCCATGGGTGTTGATTTTAGGATTCAAGCAAAATGAACTTCTTAACAACTTCAATCTTTTCTCCGTTTATCATGATGTTGTTTATTGATCCAGTTGTGAAGATGTTTTCTTTATGATAAGGTGTAATCCACAGTGAAGGCTTCATCAATAAATGTTCAAGTCCTCTTCACTTTCAGCAAGCGTGTCAACTGCATATTACAGGCTGTTAATGAGTCTTCCTCCAATCCTGATGCCACATTCTTCGCTTCTCAGAATATTTGCTCAGAATACAGATTGAATAAGTATGGTGAAAGGATGTACCCCAGACGCACACATTTCCTCATTTTAAACCACACAGTATCTCCTTGTTCTGTTTGAATGATTGCCTCTTGATCTATGTACAGGTTCAGCGTGAGCACAATTAAGTGTTCTGGGATTCTTATTCTTCATAATGTTATCCATAATTTGTCATGATCCACAAAGTCAAATGCCTTTGCACAGTCCATAAAACATAGGGAAACAGTTTCCTGGCATTCTCTGCTATCAGCCAAGATCCATCTGACATCAGCAATGCTATCCCTCGTTCCACATCCTCTTCTGAATCTGGCTTGAATTTCTGGTAGTTTCCGGTCGATATACTGCTGCAACAGCTTTTGAATAATCATCAGCAAAATTTTACTTGCGTGTGATATTAATGATACTGTTCGATAATTTCCACATTCTGTTGAATCACCTTTCTTTGGATTGAGCATAAATATGAATCTCTTCCAGTTGGTTGGCCAGGTAGCTGTCTTCCAAATTTCTTGGTGTAGATGAGTGATGCTTCCAGCCCTGCATCTTTTGTTGAAACATCTCGGTTGGTATTCCATCAATCCCTGGAGCCTTGTTTTTTGTCAATGCCTTCAGTGCAGCTTGGATTTCTTCCTTCAGTACCATCAATTCTTGATCACATGCTACCTCCTGAAATGGTTGAACGTCAACCAGTTCTTTTTGATACAGTGACCTTGTACACTCCTTCCACGTTTTTTTTATTCTTCTTGTGTCATTTAATATTCTCCCCATAGAATCCTTCAATATTGAAACTTGAGGCTTGAATTTTCTCTTTCGTTCTTTCAGCTTGAAAAATGACAAGCATGTTCTTCTCTTTTGGTTTTCTGACTGTAGGTCTTTGAGCATTCATTATAATACTTTGTCTTCCTGAGCTGCCTTTTGAAATCTTCTATTCAGTTCTTTTACTTTATCACTTCTTCCTTTCATTTTAGCTACTCTGTGTTCAAGGACAAGTTTCATAGTCTCTTCTGACATATGTTTTGGTCTTTTCTTTCTTGTCTTTTTAATTACCTCTTGCTTTCTTCATGTATGATGTCCTTGATACCATTCCACAGCTCATCTGGTTCAGTCATTAGTGTTCAATGCATCGAAGCTATTCCTGAGATGGTCTCTAAATTCAGGTGGGATATACTCAAGGTCATACTTTGGCTCTCGTGGACTTGTTCTAATTTTCTTCAGCTTCAGCTTGTACTTGCATAGGAGCAATTGATGGTGTATTCCACAGTCAGCCCCTGGCCTTCTTCTAACTGATGATACTAAGCTTTTCTATTGTCTCTTTCCACAGCTGTAGTCAATTTGATTCCTATGTATTCCATCTGGTGAGGTCCATGTGTATAGTCGCCATTGATGTTGGTGAAAAAAGGTATTGGCGATGAAGTCATTGGTCTTGCAGAATTCTATCATGCAATCTCAGTGTTGTTTCTATCACCAAGGCCATATTTTCCAACTACCGATCCTTCTCCTTTGTTTCCAACCTTTGCATTCCAATCACCAGTAATTATCAATGCATCCTGATTGCATGTTTGATCAACTTCAGACTGCAGAAGTTGGTAAAAATCTTCAATTTCTTCATCTTTGGCCTTCGTGGTTGGTGTGTAAATTTGAATAATAGTCATATTAACTGATCTTCCTTGTAGAGGTATGGATATTATCCTATCACTGATAGCACTGTATTTCAGAATTGATCTTGAAATGTTCTTTTTGATGATGAACATGATGCCATTCCTCTTCAATTTGTGATTCCCAGCATAGTAGTTCCTATGATTGTCTGATTCAAAATGGCCAATACCAGTCCATTTCAGCTCACTAATGCCTAGTATATTGGTCTTTATGCAGTCCATTTCATTTTTGACAACTTCCAGTTTTCCTAGATTCATACTTTGTACATTCCAAGTTCCAATTATTAGTGGATGTTTGCAGCTATTTCTTCTCATTTTAAGTCATGCCACTTCAGCTAATATAGGTCCCAAAAGCTTGACTCCATTGTTGTCATTAAGGTTGCCTCTAATTTTAGGAGGCAGTCGTATTTTGAGTGCCTTCCAACCAGAGGGGCTCATCTTCTGGCACTATACCAGACAATGTTCCACTGCTATTCATAAGGTTTTCACTGGCTATTTCTTTCAGAAGTAGACCACCAAGTCCTTCTTCCTAGTCTTTCTTAGTCTGGAAGCTCAACTGAAACCTGTCCACCATGGGTGTTTCCACTGGTATTTGAAATACCGGTGGCATAGCTTCCAGCATCACAGCCACATACAAGCCACCACAGTGTGACAAACTGACAGACGTGTGGGGATGGTAAAGTAGAGGGTCAGTGAAAATGAGGGAAACCTTCAATGAGATGGATTGACACAAAGGCCCAACAGTGGGCTCAAACATATCAAAGATCATGTTGACGTCACAAGACCAGGCACTGTTTCATTTTGTTATACATAAAGTCGCCATGAGTTGGAGCCAACTGGATAGCAACTAACAACAGTTACTATGTACAAAGCATTATGTCATGATCTGTGAAGATTAAAAAAACATCTAATAGGGGAGACATACATTTATAAATAACAGAATCAAAAAAGGAGGAATTGGGAAAGTATAAACATTTTATTCAGAATAAGTGTTAAAAGCATTTTTATTGTTTTTAATTTAGCATTTTTATTATACCATATATAATATACATGTTATTTTCTTTGATTATTAATTTGATATTTTTAGCAGCTTGGAAGGAATTGAAATTTCAAATATCCAACAAAGGATGTTTAGACCTCTTAGGAATCTCTCCCACATGTAAGTAGATGTTTTTCTAGTTCTTCACCTTGATTTTAACGTTTTATGTATCTACATGTATTACTATAACCCAGCACATCTAATCTATTAATATATTCTGACTAATTGCCTAAACAATAATTAACTTTTTTACCTTTGATATTGCAACAGGGTGATTTTTAGTTTTCCACAGTTTAACAGAATCTCATAGGGGACTTTTTTTAATCTGAGGAAACGTGCGTATGGAGGGACCCCACCTCAGTTCTGTAAGAAGTTCTCCTCAGCTCTGATACCAGATATCGCTGTTTGCCTAGGAAGCTAGCAGTTTGCACACATAGTATAAGTTCTACTGGACAAAGGAGTAGAAATTTATATAAACAACATGAAATAATTATAAATAAATAGTTGATGTAAATGAAGGAAAGCAGGGAGAAATCCTCCTCAGGGAAAAATTCCCCCAATTTCTATCAGGTGTCTGATCAAGTGCACATGAAAAAATGGTAAACTTTGAAAATTCTCTTATCCAAAAAAATGTGTCTGGTTGTACCATTGTACATGCTTTAGAAACATTTTCTTTAATAGAATGCAATCTTATAGCAGGCACTAGAAAGATCCCAACGCCATGGTAATTAATATTCAATAATTTAGAAAGTGTTATGTCAGCCATCAACTCTACCATATTGCTTATTTTTTAAGGCTAACACAGGACACTCCATTTTTGTTTTCCATAACTCCTCAGAGTGAAGGCTTATAAAAGGTTCCTTGGTTGCACACCACATAAAACACTCTGGCTAAATTAAACAAAATGGAATTTATTGGAAGAATACAGTATAGCTCCCAAAATCAAAAAAAACAGCTAAAGGAACAGACTGGATTGGGGCAGAAAACATGGACCTAGGAAGCAAGGATTTAAGGATCCAGGCTCTGCTGGAATCCATTCAAGTGTCATTCAATAAGAGGCAGAGTTCCAGGAGAGAGTCTAACTGATCTTGCTTAGGCCACTGTGGTTAAGGGGATGCTTCCACTGAAGGTCTCATCATGATTTCTCACAAGATGGAGAAGTAATTCCCTTACAGGAAATGAGTACGCTATTACCAAAAGAGTGTCTGGATGCTAGGCAGCCAAACTAACAAACAAATACCTATTACAATTCTGTTGGTGAAAGCAGAACTTCAGCTTAACACAAATGAAACAGTGAAATGGCAATCACCGCCCCTTTCTTCCTCATGTCTTACTCTCCTCTGCTTCAGTAGCTCACAGAGAAAATGGTGGGCAGATAGGGATAGAACAGGATGGAAATATCTGCAATTGAACTTGAATTTAAAAGGACCACATACTGTAATCATCAGGCTTTTATCTTTTATTACTATAGCTCTTAGTACTATAAAGATCTTTTATCTTCTTTACCAGAGCACATGGCTTTAGAGACAAATAGATCTAATTTGAATTCCATTTCTACATTACTAGAAAATTTCCTACCAAATAATTTAACTTCACTGAAATTTCATATCCTTATATGGTGATACTAATACCTACCTCGTGGAGTTGTGAGAATTTATTCCTGATACCTAGAAGATGCTCAATAAATGTTGTGAATATTAGTAGTAATTATTGATTATCCAACCAGTGTCTTTATTAACAGGGGAGGTCTCTCTATTGATGAAAGAATTCACTCAGTAAATACTTATTGAATACATACCGTACCAAAATCTAGTGTAAGAAATAGGCATGTTAGCAAGTAGTGACAGATAACATGTTGTTAGTTACATTGAGCCGACTCTGACTCATGGAGACCCCATGTACAACAGGACAAAACGTTGCCCAGTCCTGCACCATCTTCACAATAGTTGGTGTGTTCAAATCCATTGTTATGGCCTCTGTGTATTACGGGTGTTTTCCAACATAGGCGGCTCAGCTTTCAGCACCATATCAGGCAGTATTCTTTTGTGATCCATAGGGTTTTCACTGGCTAATTTTCAGAAGTAGATCACAAGGCCTTTCTTCCTAGTCTGTCTTAAGTCTGCAAGCTCCATTAAAATCTGTCCACCATGGGTGACCCTGCTGGTATTTGACATACAGGCGGCATAGCTTCCAAAATCATAGCAACATGTAAGCCACGACAGTGTGGCCAATGGACAGATGAGTGGTGGACAGATTACACAATAAATTCTGTAATAAAGAAGCCGTGGAAGCACGAGAGGAGAAAGCATTTAACTCTATCTTCTCCTGAGGTGTAAAAAGCAAAATCAGTTGCAACAATGACAGAGCTATGTAACAGTTGCATTTACATGTATTAAACACTAAAAACCCAATATAAGTTCCCTTGGATAGATTAATTATTTTGAACATATCCTAACAGTTTAGATTCCAAGACATGTCTAACAGTTGTATATTCATTATGCCAGCTTCCACCTACACATTCTTTTACAATAAAATCATGTCAATAAGAAGTAAACTTAAGTTTAAAGCTTTACTGTTTGTCATGGATTGAACTGTGCCCCCAAAAGATATGTGTCAGCTTGGCCAGGCCATGGTTCCCAGTATTGTGTGATTGTCCACCATTTTGTCATTTGATGTGATTTTCTTATGTGTTGTAAATCCTGCCTCTGTGATGTTAATGAGGCAGGACTCAATCTATAACATAAGGTTCTGTTTTAAGCCAATCTCTTTTGAGATATAAAAGAGAGAAGCAAGCAGAGAGACAGGGGTATCTCATACCATCAAGAAAGCAGCACCAGGAGCAGAGTGCGTCCTTTGGACCCAGGGTCCCTGTGCCTGAGAAGCTCCTCGACTGGGGAAGACTGATGACAAGGACCCCCTTCTCCCAGAGCCAACAGAGACAGAAAGCCTTCCCCTGGAGCTGGCACATTGAATTCAGACTTGTAGCCTCCTAGACTGTGAGAGAATAAACTTCTCTTTGTTAAAGCCATTCACTTGTGGTATTTCTGTTATAGCATCCCTAGAAGACACTATTCCTAATGTTTTACATTCCTCCATGTCGCAAATTAATACATTTTCTCTCTACAGAGAAAAATGTAGGGAAATAAATTAATGTATTGAAGTAAAATAAAAATCTGATTTTGCCTTCTCTTTGTACACCAGATATTTTAAGAAATTCCAGTACTGTGGATATGCACCTCACGTTCGCAGCTGTAAACCAAACACCGATGGGATTTCATCTGTAGAGAATCTCTTGGCAAGCATTATTCAGAGAATATTTGTCTGGGTTGTATCGGCAGTGACATGCTTTGGAAACATCTTTGTTATTTGTATGCGACCTTATATCAGGTCTGAAAATAAGCTGCACGCCATGTCAATCATTTCTCTCTGCTGTGAGTATCTCCTGGTAGAAGAGGAATTATAGTTTTAAAATATACAAAAGCATTTGCTGTTAGAAAATAAGTAAACTGATTGGGAGAATTATGAGATTTAACATTTTTCTCCTTGTGTCATTTCCACATTTTCTACAATGAAAACAGAATTGCTTTAGGAAAGAAAACAAGTTTTTAAAACCAGTCAATTCAACCACGTTACACAGAACAAATGAAGCTCTTCTTCATTGGTTTTTCTCTCATACAGTAGCCCTGAAGGCATATTTTACTAAAGCACTTACAGTTTTTTATTTAAAATAAAATTGCAGCCATCTGTGGTCAAATGTTAACATCAAGACTATCTACTTTTTGGCTTGTATTGCCTGGTTCATAGGTATTGAGTTAATAGCTAGTTAGTTGTTTTTCTGATCTCTGAGCTACTAGCATCTTTTGGATTCATTATCTGAAAGCTTTAAATAGGAAAAAAATGTTTTCGGTGGTATTTTTTAAGTTTTTGAAATATGATTGCAAAATACTGTGTTAAATAAGAACTACAAAGAAAAATAAGCAAGAAACCAGTCCACAAAGAGTTTATAGTCTGGGTCAAGTGACCAAAAATTTATCCATATTTCCTCAAGCAAGTAAAATACCAATCAATCCCCCCATGTTCACTTTTGTTATGGGTGCTGTCCCATGCACTCCCTCATCCTTACTCGAAGTCTACCATCTAATGGTTCTTTTTCATTGCAAGCTACATAAGAAACAGAACTCAGAAATCATTTACTATTTTATATTGTTATCTACCAAATTTTGAGTAATCTCAATTTCTCTGGTGACAGCTAGAATGTAACTTTAGTGTTTAGCAATCAAGAACAGCCTTATGATTTATATGGTGATGCACTTTTAGGGACTTCAGGGTAGGATGCTTGTGCAGTGAAAAAATCCCACCCACCTTCTGATAGGTAATGATTGCTTAAAAAGCAAATACCCCACATAGTGTATCGCATTGAGAGCTGATTCTTTGGGGTGGAAGAGCCTAAAAATGTGGAAAGAAAGAAGAGTGGGAAGCTATGGAATCATAGAGAGCAGCTCTGGGTAAATAATTTTATCCCCCCACAATTCTACTGACTGCAAATCACTTCATAATTACTCACGTCTTCCAAATTATAGACTTCAAAAGCCAGAGTCATTGCTCTATCATAGCAACTTCTGAATTACTTTTTCAGGAATTTGGATGATGTCCTTAACTTGTTAAACTGGGAGAATTTCAGTGGAAGAGCTGAACCAGATAATGACATCTCCATGTAGGCTCCTAACTGAACACTCAACATAATTGCATTTTTTAAATTATTCAACACTTCTAAGTGATAGGACTAAAACAGAAAATGAAACAGACAAGATCCCTGCTCTCAGAGACCTGCATTTGAGAGGAAAACAGGCATTAAACAATGTATTATGTAATTAACTGTAGAGAATAATATAAAAGTGGTTATCAAACAGAATTCATCAAGAGCTTCTCACCCATAAACAAATTCTTAGGAGTATAAAATTTACCCTTCTCCCAGAATAGAACAAACTTGGCTATTTTTTACTAAAATTAAAAATATTAATGCTTGTTGTTAATTCCATTGTACCTATTTATTTCTCTAAATTTGTGAAACTTACTGATCCCCGTAGGTGCTGACTGCTTAATGGGAATCTATTTATTTGTGATTGGAGCCTTCGACCTAAAGTTTCGTGGAGAATACAATAAGCATGCACAGCTGTGGATGGAGAGCGTTCATTGCCAGCTTGTGGGATCTTTGGCCATTCTGTCCACAGAAGTATCCGTTTTACTTTTAACTTTTCTGACATTGGAAAAATATATTTGCATTGTATATCCTTTTAGATGTTTAAGACCTGGAAAATGCAGAACAATTACGGTTCTGATTCTCATTTGGACTACTGGATTTATAGTGGCTTTCGTTCCATTGAGCAATAAGGAATTTTTCAGAAACTACTATGGCACCAATGGAGTGTGTTTTCCTCTTCATTCAGAAGATACAGAAAGTACTGGAGCCCAGATTTATTCAGTGGCAATTTTTCTTGGTAAGAAATCCTATATTAAAAATCCTTTCATTCAAATGGTGCAAAAATAGGAATGTGAAACTCACACTTTCTAATATTTATGAATTTTTATTTCAGATCTTTTAACCGGTTTTTCTCAGTGAAGGTGGGGGTGGATTCTCTTAGAATCCCCTAGAGGGATTTTTTTTTCCAGGTTATTCCTTTATCATATAAATTTCAACATGATGCAGCTTAATAAGACAATAAACTCTTGCATTTCATGAATTTGCCCTCAATACTATGCCTTTTTGGCTCTTTGCCTTTATTATTTGAACTTAATAGTATTTGTTATATTTTCATATGCAAAATAGCCAAACAAAGTAGCAAAGAAAGTAAACATAGAGTGTTTTGTACCAGCAATGTAAAAATATTCCCAAACTACAGCATAAAATAATTGATAGGAAAGAAATACTAGAAAGTTTAACAGGCCGAGGATTTTCATTGCATCACTATAATTTCATTTTAATATGCCATTTCAGAATTAAACATTTCATCATTCCTAACAACAGTACTTCAATGCAAAGAAATTTTATGATTTCTGTGCAACCTTAATAACCCTTTATAAAGAACAACAAACTCGTGTTATGGCCTATCTTCTTTTTTTAATAACACCTAAGAATATTTTTTGAAAAAATGTTTATACACATTAATATTCTTTGTGTTCTACATAGGTATTAACCTGGCAGCATTTATCATCATAGTTTTTTCCTATGGAAGCATGTTTTACAGCGTTCATCAAAGTGCCATCACAGCAACCGAGATACGGAATCAAGTTAACAAAGAGATGATGCTCGCCAAGCGGTTTTTCTTTATTGTATTTACTGATGCATTATGCTGGATACCCATTTTTATACTGAAATTTCTTTCACTGCTTCAAGTAGAAATACCAGGTACAACTCTTTTTTTCTTTCTGGAGAGAAATAAGTCCATTGATGGGATGTTCCTCTAAGCAAGAAAGTTAAGATCCTGAACGCTGACTCATGTCAGAGTCGTATGTAATTCAGGCTCTGTTCAGGAATGAAATGTTTACTGTGAGGGAGCTGTTCCGTTCTTTTCATAAATTCCTGATAACACAATTAGAACAGAGGAAAGTGACCCAAGTAAATTGCACGCGAAGTGTTGAAACTCTTATACATCCCTACTAGAGATGACCAGGAAGGAAACCAGGCCAAAACGATTATAAAATAATTCATTTTGTTTCAGAATGTTAGAGATGAATTTTTGTAGGAGTTTAGTTTCTTTTTTTTTTTTAAATTAATAAACTATTTTTTAGGGAAGCTTTAAGTTTACAGAAAAAGTGCACAGAAAGTACAGAGCTCCCATATAGCCACCTCTCCTCTCCACATACAGTTTCCTCTATTATTGACATCTTGCATTAATGTGGTACATGTGTTACCACTGATTAACCAACACGGACACGTTATTATTAAGGTCCATAGTGTACATTAGGGTTCACCCTTTGTGTTGTAAAGTTCTATAGGTTTTAACAAATGCAAAAATACATATTTTTTTTGTATTCTTAACAAATGGAAAAGAATATAAATCATACCAAGTGTGCTCTTAGACAACAATGGTATTAAAATAGAAATCAGTACCATAAAAATAGCTAGAAAACCACAAAATATTTGGAAATTAAACAACAAATTTCTAAATAACGTGGGTTAAAGAAATCTCAAAAGATATTTTAAAATATTTTTAACTAAATGCAAATGAAAATACAACTTATCAAAAAATGTAGGGTAGAGCAAAAACAGTGCTTAGAGGGAAATTTATAGCATTAAATGCATGCATTAGAAAATAAGGAAGACAGAGGGTGACCCAAGATGGTGGACTAGTCAGACACACTAAGCCATCCTGCTGCATCAAAGACCCATAAAAACCAAGTAAAATAGATCCAGATGTCAATCCTGGAAGCCTGAACCTTAAATGAAGGCATAAACTATTACATCAGAAGCCACTGAGGATAAGAAGAAACTGATAGAAAACGATGAAGGAGTAGAGATACAGAGTGGAAGTTCCTAGCCAAATGGCATGGCACAGCATGGTCATCTCTGAATAAATCCAACAACCCTGCACACAGAAAGTCACCTCCATGGAATTCCCAATAGGAGATAGAGGTATGGTGCGGACACACCCAAGGCTAAGTAAGACCACACTTGCTGGCTGCAACTCAAAGAGGAGCCCAGATTCTCTCATCTAGTAACCACAGGAGCACATTCCTACAACCTTTATCCTTCTGGTAAGTAGCAGCAAGAACTGTCCCATCCTGGCAGCCCTGACTGACAGAAGCCACAGTACTAACCCAACCTATTGCCCTCCTCCATCTAGTCCCCTTGGCCCCTGCCTTCTCCCCCTCTCCTGCCTCTCTCCTCAGCCATGCCAGCCAGACCCCACACACCTCCCTACCAGCCCATCCCCAACATTGCCACACTACACGGCCCCGAGGAGAAGCAGCACAGACCCCAGATCCCCTGCCTGCCAGCTCAGGCCCCACCCCACCGCGCTATGTGGCACTGAAGAGAACCGGCCCCATTCCAGCCCCTGGCTCCAGCCCGGTTCACTTTATAGACAAACAACCTATCTCCACCCCTTCCCCCCTCCCCAGTGGACCTGCCCTATTACACCATAGCTGAGCAACTGGTACTACACACCCAGATAAGGTGGTGAGAACTATTGTGCCTATAGACAAGCAAGCAAGAAAGCATACACAGCCCGCCTGCCCAAATGTAACCAAACAAAACAAAAAGCAGGACTAAACGAACAAACCTACAATCAATAAACAAAGAAAATAATACCTGAATGTTCAGAGACAGCAGACAATATCACAACATAAAAAAAAGCACAAGATGGCTCCAGTAAGTGATCAAAATAAAGCACCAGATGACCTTCTGGCAGAAGAAAAGGCACTGAACTATCTCATAGGGAATTCAAAAGCCTAATATTCAGTGCTCTTCAAAAGATTAGGAAACAGATCAAGGAAAATACAGACAAAATCATGGAAAACATAGACAAAACCAGCCAAAACGTAGCTAATTAAGGAAAACACAAAGCAATAGAAGAAATCTGGAAAATAATACAAGGACACAATGTCAAAATAAATAAACAATTAGAAATCATACAAAAACAGCAATTAGAAATCCAAAGGTAAACAACAAAATTTCAGAAATGGACAATGCAATAGAAGGTTTTAGGAACAAATTTGAAACAGTGAAAGAGAGAATCATTGAACTTGAAGACAAATTCATGGATAACGCTTTGTTTGAGGAAAAATCAGAGAAAAGAATGAAGAAAACCTGAGAGCGATCTTGGATACAATTAAGAGCAAAAATTTGCATGCAATTGAAGTTCTAGAACAGGGGAGAAAACAGAAAACACAGACAGGATCACTGAAGATTTGCTGACAGAAAACTTTCCTAATATCATGAAAGATTAAAAGCTGACCACCCAAGAAGCTTAACGAACCCATATTGGATAGACCCCAAAAGAAAGTCACCAAGACATATCATAATCACACTCACCAAAATAAAAGACAAAGAAAGAATCTGAGAGCAGCTTGAGAAAAAGGAAAAGTCACATACAAAGGGGAAACAATAAGACTAACCTCTGATTACTCGGCAGAAATCATGCAGGCAAGAAGGCAATGGGATGATATATAAAAATCTTGAAAGAAAAAATTGCCAACCAATAATAATATATCCTGCAAAGTCTCTCTGAAATATGGTGGCAAAATTAGGACATTTCCAGATAAACAGAAATTAAGGGAATTTATAAATACCAAACCAAACTTACAAGATTTATTAAAGGGAGTCCTTCCGTTAAAGAATAAACAACATCAGACAACAACCTGAATCTAGGACACAGGTCAGCATCAGCCAAATACCAACTTAGGTAATTAACTCTCAAGGATAAAACAAAACTAAAAGATTCAAGATCGGGAACTAGAGACATCAATCTATAAATGACGACAGCATCAGAACAATAAAAGGGGAAATCCACAGTGTAAGTATAGAACTTTCAAATGGAGAGGAAGTCAAGCCAATGTCAAATAATAAAATACTGGTTCAAACTTAGGAAGATAAGGGTAAATTTCAAGGCAAACACAAAGAAAGTTAACAAACCTCCTCATCAAAGTAAAGAAGAAAAACATAAAGTCTCAGTAAACACAAAATCTACAATAACAAAAGACATGAAAAAGAAATTCCACAAACAAAAAGGAACTCAGCACGAGTAAGAATAATGAAGAAAACCTCAGCACCACAAAAGAAAAAGCACTACAAAATGACAGCATTAATCTCACACCTATCTGCAATCACACTGAATGTAACTGGCTTAAATGCACCCATAAATACACAGAATGACAGAATGGACTAAAAAACATGACTCATCCAATAGATAAGTGATAACTTTGGTGAAGGGTAAGACAGTACACAATACTAAGGAAGTCAGCACAACTTGACCAAGGCAAAGTCATACAAGCTTCATAAACACATACATCCAAACACCTTGAGGGACAGAGTTACTGTGGCTGAGAGCTGGGTACCATGGTCTCAGGAGACATCTAGCTCAATTGGCATAACATAGTCTATAAAGAAAATGTTCTAAATTTGAAAGTGTGATGAGTAGCATCTGGGCTCTTAAAAGCTTGTGAGCGACCACCTAAGATATTCTACTGGTCCCACCCTGTCTAGAGCAAGGGAGAATGAACAAAACCAAAGACACAAGGGAAATATTAGTCCAAAGGACTAATTAGTCCACAGCCTCCACCAGACTGAGTCTAGCACAACTAGATGGTGCCTGGCTATCACCATCAACTGTGCTGGCAGGGATCACAATAGTGGGTGCAGACAGAGCTGGAGAAAAACGTAGAACAAAATTCTAACTCAGAAAAAAAGACCAGACTTGCTGGTCTGACAGAGACTAGAGAAACCCCAAGAATATGGTCCCTGGATACCCTTTTAACTCAGCACTGAAGTCACTCCTGAGGTTCACCTTTCAGCCAAATATTATACAGGCCTATAAAACAAACAATAATATACATAGTTCAATCATGTATATGAGACTAAATGGGCACACAAGCTGAGGGGCAAGGATGAGGAGGCAGAAGGGGACAGGAAAGCTGGAAAAATGGAAATGGGGAGCCCAAGGTCCAGAAAGGAAGAGTGTTGCCATGTCACAGGGTTTGCAACTAATGTCACAAAATTATATGTGTATTCATTGTTTATTGAGAAGCTAATTTTTTCTGTAAACCTTCACCTAAAGCACAATAATAAAAAAAAAAAATGACCCATCAATATGCTGTGTACAAGGACACATTTTAGATACAAAGATATAAATATATTAAAAATCACAGGATGGAAAAAAAAGCAAGCAAAGAGCAAACAAAAAAGAGCAGGAGTGGCAACACTAATGTCAGATAAAATAGACTTTAAGGCAAAATCCACCATAAAAGACAAAGCAATTACATAATGATTAAAGGAACAATCCAACATGATGACATGACAATAATAAATATCTACACACCCAACAACAGGGCTCCAAAATACATGAACTCTAACAGCACTGAAAAGAGAAATTGACAGTGCCACAATAATAGTAGGAGGCTTCAGCACACCACTTTCAGTAAAGCACAGAGCATCTAGAAAGAAACTCAGCAAAGATACAGAAGATTTAAAGAACAGTCAACCATATTGACCTCATAGACATATATAGAACACGCCACCCAACAGCAACAAATTATACATTCTTTTCCAATGCACGTGGAACATTCTCCAGAACAGACCACATCTTAGGCCACAAAGTAACCCTGAACACAATCCAAAACACTGAGATAACACGAAGCATCTTCTCTTATCACAACGCCATAATGGTAGAAATAAATAACAAGAAAAGCAAGGAAAAAAATAAAAAACATGGAAACTGAATAACATCTTCCTTAAAAACAACTGGATAATAGAATGAATCAAAGATGGAACCAAAAAATTTCTAGAATTAAATGAAAACACCATACCAAAACTTTTGGGACACAGCAAAGGCAGTGCTCAGAGGTCAATTTATAGCAATAAACACACACATCCAAAAAGAAAAATGAGCCAAAATCAAAATGTTAGCCCTAAAATGCAAACAAATAGAAAGAGAACAGCAAGAGAAGCCTTCAGCCACCAGAAGAAAGGACGTAATAAAGATCAAAGCAGAAATAAATGAAAAAAAATCAAAACCAAAAGCTGGATCTTTGAAAGGATTGACAATCCACTGGCCAAACTGACAAAAGAAAAACAGGAGGGGAAGTAAATAACTCAAATAAGAAATAAAATGGGGGACATCACAACAGACCCAACTGAAATAAAATGGATCATAACAGAGTACTATGAAAAACTACACTCCAACAAATTTGAAAACCTAGAGGAAATAGAAAAATTTCTAGAAACACATCATCTATCTAAACTATCACAAACTGAGGTTGAAAATCTGAACAGATGCATAACAAGAGAAGAGATTGAAAAGGTAATAAAAAAAAAAAAAACTCCCAACAAAAAAAAAAACCCTGGCCCAAGTGGCTTCACTGGAGAATTCTACCAAACATTCAGAGAAGAGCTTGCACCAGTACGACTCAAACTATTTCAGAACATAGAAAAGCAATGAATACTTCAGAATTCATTCTATGAAGCCACAATAACCCTGATACCAAAACCAGCCCAAAAGCAAAGACAAGAAGACAGGGAGGGACAGGAAAACTGGACAAATGGAAATAAAGAACCCGGGTGGAGAAGGGGAGAGTGTTGTCACATCACGGGTTTGGCAACCAATGTCACAGAAGAAATTGTGTATTAATTGTTTAATGAGAAACTAATTTGCTCTGTAAACTTTCTCATCTAAAGCACAATAAAAAGAAAATAAAGATATAAAATCAACAGCCTAAGCTTGCATCTTAGGAAACTAGAAAAAGAAGAGCAAATTCAATCCAAAGTAATCAGAAGAAAAGAAATAATAAAAATTAGAGCAAAAATCATTGAAAATGAGAATAGAAAATTAATAGAGAAAATCAACAAAACCAAAAGCTGGTTCTTTGAAAAGATCAATAAAATTGATAAACCTCTAGCCAGCTAACCAATAAAAAAAGAGAGAAGACGCAAATTATTAATATCATAAATAAAATAGAGGGGCATCATATTCAACCCACGGATATTAAAAGGATAGTAAAGACATATTATGAACAACTTCATGCCCACAAATTTGATAAACTACAAGAAATTGACCAATTCTTTAAAAGGTAAAATCTACCGAAACTCACACAAAGAAAAACATATTATCTAAATAGGGCTATATCTATTAAAGAAATTGAATCAATAATTAATAACCTTCCAAAACAGAAAGCACGAGGCCCAGATGGATTCACTGGTGAATTCTACCAAACATTTAAAAAATAAATGATACCAATTCTCTATAATCTGTCTCATAAATAGGAGCAAAGGGATGCCTTCTAACTCATTCTATGATACCAGCATTACCCTAATACCAAAACCAGACAAAGACATTACAAGAAAGGAAAATTACAGACCAATATATCATGAACATAGATGGAATATCCTCAACATAATATTAGCAAATTGAATTAAAAAAAAAAAACTTTGCTGTCGAGTCAATTCTGACTCATGGCAACCCCATGTGTTACACAGTAGTGAATTATTCATCACAACTAAGTAGGATTTATTCTACATATGCAAGGTTCAACATTTGACAATCAACTAATATAATCCATCTCATCAACAGGCTAAGGAAAAAAATCATATGGTCATATCAATACATGCACAAAAAGCATTTGACAAAATCTAACAGCCATTTATGATAAAAAGACAGCAAACTAGGAATAGAAGGAGACTTCCTCAACCTGATAAAGAACACCTACCAAAAACCTACAGCTAACATCATACTTAATGGTGAGAAACTAGATGCTTTCTCTCTAAGATCGGGAACAAGGCAAGGATGTCCCCTTTCACCACTCCAATTCAACATTGTACTGGAAGTCCTAGCTAATGCAATAAGACAAGAAAAATGAAAGAAAAGGTATACAGATTGGAAAAAAAGAAATAAAACTGTCTTTGTCCATGGATGACATAATTGTCTATGTAGAAAATTCTGAAGACTCAGCAAAAAGAAACTTCTGGAAATAATAAGCAATTACAGTAAGGTTGCAGGATACAAGGTTAATCTATGAAAGTAAATTACTTTTCTATATACCAGCAATACACAATTGGAATTTGAAACCAAAACACAGCATCATTTACATTAACCAAACCCAAACCCACTGCCGTTGAGTTGATTCTGACTCCTAGTGACCCTATAGGACAGAGTAGAACTGCCTCATAGGGTTTCCAAGGAGCAGCTGGTGGATTCCAACTGCTGACTTTTTGATTAGCACCCGAGCTCTTAACCGCTGTGCCAACCCCCCTAAAAAAATGACGTACTTAGGTATAAATTTAACAAAATATGCACAAGATCTATATGAGGAACTAGAACACTGATGAAAGAAATCAGATCTAAATAAATGGAGAAATATTCCATGCACACAAATGTTTATAACAGCTATATTCACAATTGCCAAAACTTGGAAGCAACCAAGATGTCTTTCTGTAGTGAATGGATAAACAAACGGAGGTACATCCATACAATGGAATATTACTCAGCAATAAAAACAAATTAGATATCAAGCCACGAAAAGTCGTGGAGGAAACTTAAACACATATTGCTAACTGAAAGAAGTCAGTCTGAAAAGACTACATACTGTATAATTCCAACTATGCGACATTCTAAAAAAGGCAGAACTATAGAGAGAATAAAAAGATCTGTCGTTGTCAAGGGGCTTGGGATGGGGGAGTGTGGAGGGAGAAAAGGAGGGATGAATAGGTGGAGTACAAGAGATTTTTATGGTGGTGAATAGAGCCTGTCTGATACCGTAATGGTGGATACGTGACATCATGCCTTGGAGATTTACTTTATTGTCTTTCGTGTGTGTGTGTATGTGTGCACGCTTAGACACTCATTGCAGTAACTAGATTTCTTCCTGGAATACATATCAATTTAGGGAGCATTACCCTAGAGTGTAAAAGATCACGGAAGAAAACAGTCTTGGTATTTAAAAATAATGTGCAGATCTCCTGCTACCTTCATTTGTAATACAGTATATATTCACATTGTAAAATTTATAAACACATGATCGTTTTTATCCCATGGTTGTTGGTGGTAGTATCTTACATTTTATGAGCAACAAGAAATAAAATATCACCAATCAAATTCTAATAAAAATCCAAGTATTTGGTAGTTGCACATATACTACAATGATTTTTGAGGTAGGGTTGGCTGAAGATGTTTTGCTGAAATAAATGTCTGGTCAAAAGCCTAAAAATGCCATAACTATTTTTCAAATAAAATAAATAGCAGAAAAGAAATCTATTAAGGATAAGTGCACGTATTCTGAGAAACACTATATGTGCTATCTAGTAATCATACTAGAATTTGAAAAAGGTGTGATTTGAATACTAAACAATATTGTTTTTCATAAAATGGAATCATGTTATAATAATATGTAATTACTTTGAGGAAAATATTTCTACCTAATGGTATACTCTTGTTGATATATTCAAGAAAAGTTACCTAGCAAAGAAGCCTGTTCTTTTGCAACACCACCACGCCCCTCAAACACTGGGACTCTGGAAAGACATTGTGGAAACACATACAGACTTGGTATTTAATTATGTGACATCAAAGGAAAAAAAAAAAAAAAAACAAGACTTTAAAGGACTACAGGGGAAAAAACAAGGAAAAGGATTTTCTAGACCTCATAAACTAGGACATATACAAATGTTAAAACTATTTCATTTTTCTCTTTCAGGTACCATAAACTCTTGGGTAGTGATTTTTATTCTGCCTATCAACAGTGCTTTGAATCCAATTCTCTATACTCTGACCACAAGACCGTTCAAAGAAACGGTCCTTCAGGTTTGGGATAACTACAGACAAAGGAGGTCTATTAACAGCAGAGACAGTCAGAAAACATATGCTCCATCGTTTATCTGGGTGGAAATGTGGCCCCTGCAAGAGATACCATCTGAGTTAATGAAGCCAGCTCTTTTCACAGACCCCAGTGAAATGTCACTGATTTCTCAATCAGCTAGACTCAATTCCTATTCATAAAGGACTCTGAAAGCCATCTCTTCACAGAATACTGGGGGGGGAGGGGGGGTTTCATCATGGATTTACTGGTATGAAATGAATATCACAAAATCAACAGTTTATAATAATAACCAGGATAAATTAGTTTACAAGGACACAAGGTTGTTATTTGGGAAAAAATAAAAGTAACTGATGCCCATGTCAAGGGAATAAAATTATATTGATAATGTGTATATACCAGTACATATTTTGCTAGGAAATGAAGAGAAATGTACTTCTGAAAAAGTCATTCATTCTTTTAGCACACATTTACTGTGCACCCACTATGTGTATGCACTCAGTAATATCCTGGAAGTAGACAGTACAGAACCTTTTCAATTTGCAAAGTAAAATTGTGTTTAATTACAACAGAATATACAAATTCCATCTACAGCTCCTAGTATTAGGTAGAGCTTTGTGTGCCATACATAGCAGCAAACATAAGAATCATAGGCATTTTTAAATAAAGGCTTTTTAAATATACATATTGAATACTCAATTTAATAACATCAGAGAAAATGTATGATTGTTTGCAAAATACAAAAATTGTTTTAAGAAACCATCTCATCTCCTCGAGTCTCCATACACTGGAGAACCAATACAACATATTTATTACTGTTAAAAAAACGATGCTTTGATATGAATTCAAAACAGCATTTCTACGTCACTTCCTGTCCAGTTGTCTTTCTGCTTTAAGTGAGCACCATCATATGGGATTGCAATAGGAAAGCACAAGCATTGCAACTGAGTGAATCAAAACAGCCAGAATGAGGATCGATAGATACATAGATCAATGGAATATAACTGAGAGTCTGAAATAAAACCTGACATTTACAGTCAATTGATTTTTGACAAGGGTCCCAAGATAATTAAATGGGGGAAGAAACAGCTTTTACAACAAATGGATATTCACATGCAAAAGTATGAAGTTTGACCCCTACCTCATACTATATACAAAAATTAAACCAAAATGGGTCAAAGACCTAAATGTATAAACTAAAACTATAAAATTCTTAGGAGAAAACATAGGAGTAAATCTCTGTAACCTTGAATTAGGCAACAGATTCTTCCATATGACGCCAAAAGCACAAACAACAAAAGAAAAACAGGCAAACTGGACAACATCAAATTTAAAAATTTGGGCTTCAAAGGACATCATCAACAAAATGAAGACAATGCACAGAAAGGGAGAAAGTTTTGTAAATCACATATTTGATAAAAGATGTGTATCTAGTATATATAAAGACCTTTATACCTAATAGTAAAAACACAAGTCACCAAATTTCAAAACGGGCAAAGATCTGAACATTTCTCCAAAGAAGATATACAAATTGGCCAATAAGCATGTGAAAAGGTGCTCAACATCATTAGTGATAATGGAAGTGCAAATCATAACCAGACAGAGATACCACTCATATCCACTAGTATAACTATAATAAAAAGACAGATAATACCAAAATGTGGCCTTGAAGTGGAAAAATTGGAACCTTTATACACCGTTGGTGAAAGTGTAAAATGGCACAGCCATTTTGGAAAACAATCTGACAGTTCTTCAAAAGGTTCGAGTTAACATATGACCTAAAAAAATCCCAAACCAAACCAGTTGCACTTGAGTCGATTCCAAGTCATGGTGACCCCAGGTATTTCAGAGTAAAACTTCACTCGGTAACATTTAACAGCGGCGACGTTCAGAATTAGATTGCCAGGCCTTTCTTCGGAGGCCCCTTGGGTGGATTCAAACTACTAACTAAAAGGTAGCACTTAACTGTTTGCACCATTCACGGACTCCTAACATATGACCTATTACTAGATATACACCTAAGAGAAATGAAAACATAGGTCCACACAAAAACTTCTAAAAGAATATTCACAGTAGCATTATTCAAAATTGCCTAAAAGTAGAAACAACCAAATGTGTTTAATAAAATGTGGTATATCTATCTATACAATGAAATATTATTTATCCGTAAAAATGAATGAAGTATTGATACACGCTGCAACATGGATGAACCTTATGAGTCCATTCATATAATATAGCCAAAATAGGCAAATCCACAGAGACAGTAGGGTAGTGGACAGGGAAGAAGGGCACTAGGCGGGGAAAGGTGACTAAGAGGTGTTCAGGGTATCTTCCTGGGCTAATGAAAATGTTCTAAAATTGATTGTGGTGATGGATAAACAACTAAAAGTTGTTTATACTAAAAGCCCTTGAACTGTACGGTGTAAAAGGGTAAACTGTATAGCATTATATCTCAATTACCTATCTTAATAAAGCTGTTTAAACAAAAGCAAGGCTAGAATGCAGTGATTCAGGAACTTTACTTCAGGAATGAAAGGTTCACGTGTACATGTTTCTCTCTAAGGAAAAAACAGTCGTCAACAAAAGATAGATTTACCTCCCGTTTACACCATCAGTTCATGAGATACTGCTTTTAGCTAGTCGGTCTGGTCTCGAACTGAGCTACTGGAATTGTTTGCATTCATAACTTAAAACCTTTAGATAGGAATAAAATGTTTCAGGTAGCTTTAAGTACACCCAAGATTTCTGAAACATGAAAATACTGGAATCAAAAACAAAATGCATTTATTGACTATATAATTGTAAAAACTTTATTTGAAAATAAATTATTTGAAACTTTAAGTCTATTGAAAACATGGATTCCTTAGAGTCTTTTTTGTTATTTGGAATGACCCCCATAATAAGTTTTCCATGAAGAAGGTGGTACACTTTAAATAAAAATCAGAAAAGAATATAGTTCTGCTTACAATATTCAATGCTATAACTACTTAGGAGCCCTGGTGGTGCAGTGGTTATGAGCTCAGCTGCTAACCAAAAGGTCAGCAGTTTGAATCCACCAGTTGCTCCTGGAAACCCTATGGGGCAGTTCTACTCTGTCCTATAGGGTCACTAGGAGTCAGAATCTACTGGAAGGCAAAGGGTTTAACTACTTAAAACCATATCAAACAGCAACCTCCTGTGTTACAGAGTAGCACTGCTCTATAGGGTTGCGTTGGCTGTAATCTTTATGGAAGCAGATTACCAAGTCATTCTTCCACAGAGCCCTTGGGTGGGTTCAAACTGCTGACCTTTAGGTTGGTGGTTAGCAGTCCCGCACAAACCATTTGCACCACCCAGAGATCTAATGTATTACAATATATTTATACAACTAAATGTATAACTACGTAGACTATAATATAACTACTTAGACTATAATATAATAAAGAAGTCTGCTGAAGCAGTCTGGCTTCAGTCCTGGGAGCCGGGCAACGAACATGGAGGGCAGCGGCTGAGACAGAGAGGCACAGGCGCAGTGGTGCAGCCGGCAGATGGCAGCGATGGCTGCGGGGCGGCTAACCATCAAACCATCCAGCCGAGGATAGTGACCTTGACTTTCCTTCTTGAAAGGCCACATCTCTGCTACCCTCCCTGAGCACGGCACCCACTCTGGCCAGGAGCCCCTTGGGTCACCCACTGGCATAGATCAGGGGTACAACACTTCTTTGCTGAAGGATCTAGTTGTCCTTCCTCCAAGCTTGGTGGGGGTGGGGAGGTTGCTCAGGGGCGGCCTGGAGGAGGCGCCCTGAACAGAAAGAACAGTGAGGAACTCGGCCAGGAACCACGGACAGAGGGGCACCGGCAAAAGGCACAGGCAAAGGCCGCAGGCTGGGGCTGCTGGAGAAATGTTTCCCGAACTAGGTGTCGGCTCTCATCTTCGTGATTTTGCCACATCCAGTACTCTGGGGCTTATTTGCTTAATATTTTCTTTAGATTCACTCACTTCTTAAAACTCAAAACTATTTTAAAAGAACCTTTTGGTTATTCACTTGCCAAAGTCAAGATCTGAGAAACAAATTCGGTTAAACCAAACGAACAAAAAGTCTACCAGAAACGAAGAGAATACATGTATTGACAGCAATGGGTTTGGGTGTTTTGGTTTTATTATCAAGAAGTCTTATTACTGATATTAAATAATATAATAATAAAATATTTTTCTTATAAGCAATATCTACAAAGAATAAAAGCAGTAATCATGATGAAGGGATAGATAAATTGTAATCCTGCAAAAATCATGATCCTAACTCAGGAGCTGGGAAGACAGACCTGGTAAACTGCTTCTGAAAGGCCAGCCTTGAAAAACCTATGGAGCAGTTCTACGCTGCATCCCTGAGGTTGCTATGAGTCAGAATGGACTCCACACCAACCAACAACAACCTGTGTTTAAGGGTCTTAGAAATGTAATTTTTAAAATATACATCCGAAACTCTCTTTTAGTATTTAAAATATGTATTATTTTAAAAATACTTTCTGGAAGCCATTAAGCTTCCTGTCTACTCCTTCCACTCACTCTTTCATCCTCCAACTCCCAAATACAGTAATTCTATTTAATTTGATAAATAATTGCTGACTTAAGATGAGCCTAGCTCTTACCAGCTTGAATAGAAGAGGCAATAGAAGCACTAAGTTGACAAAATATAAATCAAAGTTTTCTCTTAAGAGTATAAAATTTTTCTTGGGATCATCTAGCTCAATTGGCATAACATAGGTTATAAAGAAAATGTTCTACATCCTACTTTGGTGAGTAGCGTCTGGGGTCTTAAAAGCTTGTGAGCACTATTATAAGAACTTAAGAAAAGGTTTAAACACAGAAGATAACATTCTTTGATGGTTACAAGGGTGGGGAGGGAGGGAGAGGGTTATTCACTAACTAGATAGTAGACAAGAATTATCTTAGGGGAAGGGAAGGACAACATACACTACAGGGGAAGTCAGCACAACTGTACTAAACCAAAAGCTAAGAAGTTTCCTGAATACAACCAAACACTTCCAGGGACAGAGTAGCACAGGCGGGGATCTGAGGACCATGCTTTCAGGGGACTTCTAGGTCAACTGGCATAACAAACTTTATTAAGAAAATGTTCTGCATCCTACTTTGGTGAGTGGCGCCTGGGGTCTTAAAAGCTTGCAAGCGGCCATCTAAGATGCATCAATTGGTTCCAACCCACCTGCAGTAAAGAAGAATGAAGAACACCAAAGTCACAAGGAAAGGATTAGCCCAAGAGACAGAAAGGGCCACAAAAAGCGGAGACTGCATCCACCTGAGACCAGAAGAACAAGATGGTGCCCAGATACCAATGACCACCCTGACAGGGAACACAACAGAGAGTCCCTGATGGAGCAGGAGAAAAGTGGGGTGCAGAACTCAAATTCTGGTAAAAAAAGACCAGACTTAATGGTCTGACTGAGACTGGAGGAACCCCAGAAAGCATGGCCCCTGGACTCTCTGTCAACCTACAACTAAAACTATTCCTGAAGCCAACTCTTCAGACAAAGATTAGACTGGATTATGGGACATAAAATGATACTTGTGAAGAGTGGTCTTCTTAGCTCAAGTAGATACATGAGACTAAATGCGCAGCTCCTGTCCGGAGGCAAGATGAGAAGACAGAGGGTCAGGAGCTGGTTGAATGGACACAGGAAATCAGGGGTGGAAAGGAGTGTGCTGTCACAGTATAGAGAGAGTAATTAGGGTCACATAACAATGTATGTATAAATTTTTGTATGAGAGACTAACCTGAATTGTAAACTTCCACTTAAAGTACAACAATAAAATAAAAAAGCTTGTGAGCAGCTATCTTAAGATACTCCACGGGTCTCACTCCATTGGGTGCAGCGGAGAATGAAGAAAACCAAACACACAAGGCAAAGATTAGTCCAAAGGACTAATGGACCACAACTACCACAGCCTCCACCAGACTGAGTCCAGCACAACTAGATGATGCCCAGCTACCACCACTGACTGCTCTGACAGGGATCATAATTGAACGTCCTGGACAGAGCTGGAGTAAAATGTAGAACAAAATTCTAACTCACAAAAAAAAGACCAGACTTACTGGCCTGACAGAGACTGGAGAAACCCAGAGACTATGGCTCCCGGACACCCTTGTAGCTCAGTACTGAAGTCACTCCTGAGGTTCACATTTCAGCCAAAGATTAGACAGGCCCATAAAACAAAATGAGGCTAAACGGGCACACCAGCCCAGGAGCAAGGATGAGAAGGCAAGAGGGGACAGGAAAGCTGGTAATAAGAAACCCAAGGTTAAGAAGGGGAAAGTGTTGACATGTCATGGGGTTGGCAACTAATGTCACAAAACAACATGCCTATGGTCGGTTCTGCATTCCAAGGCTGAGAAATGTTCCTAGATCTCAGAGTAATCCTGTTAACGGTGGTGGGTGATGGAGAAGATTTGCTGTTCTCAGATGCTGAGATGAATTGTCACCTGTGTGTTTGGCTTTTTAGACATCCATACCTTAATGGTTACCACCAGCATCACATTTACCTTCATTCTCAATAGTTTAGACAGATACATCCTGACAAAACGATGTGGATTTTTGGGCGAAAAAAGAATTAGTCCAGGAGACATTGTCATCAAGACACCAGGATACCATGGAAGCATAAAGCACTACAGAAATATATGGGGTACCTAAAACTTGATCAGTGTTTGCAATATATCTCTGTGAATGAAAGCAATCGAAGGTCCTTGAACCAAAAGAGTGTTGAGTTGGCACCACAAGCAGCCATTTATCAAGAAATTTAGGAGGCTGAAGAAGCAATTGAATAATTAGAATCAATGTGTAGAAGTCTAAATAAACAAGATGAAAAGTAGTTACAAGAACTTGTATTAGAAAACAGGCAAACTATTGATCAAAAAATCAACATGTTGGACTTCCGGCCAACATGGCACTATAAACAGAAGCACCATGCCATCCCTCCACAGCAAAGACCAGAAAAACTAAGTCAAACAGAGACAAACATCAATCCTGAAACCTTAACCATCCAATGAACAGATAAAGAACTCAGCTTAGCACCGAATAGAATAAGAAACTAACAGAGAACAGAGAGCGAGGAGAGATATGTGCAGAGGTCCCCTAACAGCTAACGCAGCATGGATTTGCCATCTTGGACTCATGTCGGAGACTGGTGAACAGGCACTATGGGAAAGCAGCTTCACGGAGCTCCCAGCAGGAGACAGAACAACCGGTAACCAGCAATATACGCTTTCCCACCCCCCACCCTTCTTCACCCCCACTCGGCCTCCTCTGCTTCCTGCAGCAACAGTCTCTTGGTCAAGAGGCACTGGCTTCAGCCCTGTGCCTCTTGGATTCCACCCGCGCACACTTACCAGCTCCTTGAGTGCCATTTGTTTGTTGCTGGTGTTGCTTTTTTCCATTTCTTTTGGTTTCTTGAATACCTCTCACCACCTCCCCCACTTTTCTCTCAAATACCTAGCTCCATGTGCCATCTTTGCTTCTTCCTCAAAGGCTTTGAAATGCTGCTCGACTGTGGAACTGCTTCCTGGTCCACCCCACCACGCTGGTGGGATACCCAGGGCTTTTTTTGTATGTTTGATTTGATTTAATTTGTTTCTTTGTTTTCTTTTTCTTTTCTCAGCTTGGGAGCCCCTTCTAGTTGGGCTGTACTGCAAGGCTTGGGAGCTACTTCCTCAGTCTGGACAGCCACAAAGTGGAATCCCTGGGGGCATTTCTTTTTGTTTGTTTGTTTGTTTTGGTATGTTTTTTGTTTTTTTTGCATTTTTTGTCTGTTTTCTTTTCTCTCTTTTTACCTTTTTGTCTTTTTTCATTTCTCAGTTTCTTATCTCTCTATACTTTTCTTCTCTTCCTGTCTCCTGAATACCTGGCACTGTTTGACACCTATAGTCCTTCTAGCCAGGCTGTACTTTGTGGCCTGAGAGCCACTTCCCTAGTCTTCACAGCTGCACTGATGGGATTTCTGGGGGATTTTCTTTTCTTTTTTCTAATTTTTTTCTTTTACTATTTCTCTCTTTTTCACCCCTTATGTTGTTCTCCATTTCTTGGTCTCTCAACCCCACTTCAATGGCAAGCTCCCCTAGCACTCTTTTTTCTTTCTTTGTTTTTGGCTCCTGCTTCTCTCTCTTCTCTCTCCTCTTTCCCATACCCATATGAGCTCCACACATCACAATCTCCCCCCTTCTTCCTGCCTACCTGCACCATGTGCTGAACCTCATACCCCTGAACAGCACAGGCATGGCCTACCAGAACCTGCCCTGTACTGATTCCTGGCTTGCCCTGTCGGCCCTAGTACATGCCATAAAACAACCAATCCCAACAACTCCCCTTCAGCTGGACCTGTCCTGCTGCA
>NW_004444025.1:3945594-3970752 GCF_000243295.1 Trichechus manatus latirostris
CAAATATGATGGTGAAATTAGGACATTTCCAGATAAACAGAAATTAAGGGACGATGTAAAAACCAAACCAAACTTACAAGAATTACTAAAAGGAGTCCTTCAGTCTGAGAACAAACAACATCAGACCACAGGCTGAATCTAGGATGCAGGATCGTACCAGCCAGACACCAACATAGGAAATGAACTCTCAAAGACTATCCAAAACCAAAAAATTACAACAGGGAACCAGAGAAGTTAATCTGTAAATGACAACATCAGAACAATAAAAGAGGGAATAAACAGTGTCGGTATAGAATCGTCTAATGGAGAGGAAGGCAAGGCAATACCAGGTAATAACAGACTGCTTCAAACCTAGGAAGATAGGGTAAATTTCAAGTAACCACAAAGAAAGTTAACAAACCTACTCACCAATATAAAGAAGAAAAATATAAAGTCTCCATAAAAACAAAACAAATTTTTAAAAAAAGCCACAAACAAAAGGAATTCAACACAGGAGAGTAAGAGGAACAAAGAAAACATAAGCACCAGAAAAAAAAGCACTACAAAATGACAGCCATAAACTCACACCTATCAATAATTACAATGAATGTAAATGGTCTAAATGCACCCATAAAGAGACAGAGAGTGACAGAATGGCTTAAAAAAATAGGATCCATGAATATGCTGTCTACAAGAGACACACCTTAGAAACAAAGACTTAAATTTATTAAAAATCAAAGGATGGAAAAAATATATCAAGCAAACTGCTACCAAAAAAGAGCAGGAGTGGCAATACTAATCTCAGATAAAATAGTCTTTAAAACAAAATTCACCATAAAAGACAAAGAAGGACACTATATAGTGATTAAAGGGACAATCCAGCATGAAGACATAACCATAATAAACATCTATGTACTGAAAGGGCTCCAAATTGGCTCTGTGTTGGGGCACTACTTCAATGCTTAGCGAGGCCACTTACAGTTATGGCTTAGGCTTCACTTCTTGCTTACATGGAGCCTAAATGTCAGGCAGAGGTGAAAGCTCAGAGTCTTCTCAGGTCTTGTCTGAGCATGAGTCCAGCCCTGGGTATGCATGTAGCCTTCAAGACTCCCCAGTATAGCAAGGAGCTTTTCAAAGTCCTTATTTATCTCCTTCCCAGCATCTTCCTTCCCAGGTTTTCAGTCCGTCTCCTTCTGGCCCCATCTGTTATCCTTTGCCCCAGGCAGATGTGGCTATCATATTTGCTTTTAAATGTTTTCAACAAACACTGCCCAACCATTAGAAAATCCTGAGAAGGGTAAAACAAAGGTAAGCTCCTGAGCTCTTCCCTCAAGGAGCAACCAGTCAGGTCAAATGCAGAGCCACAGTTCTTTGAGAATAAGGTTTCTATTGCCCCCTCCCCAAGGTGCAGTGGTAACTGAATGACAGAGGTAGCATTTGAAGCAGTGATACTTGGAGGAGTAGTTATCTACAGACAAAAACAAATAAAACAGGATTCCAAGATCACACTATAAACAAAAATAAATTCCAGTTGGATTTAACACTTGCATATTTAAAAAAATTAAAACTAATGTTAGATTGTATAAGAATATCATAGTTCCTATACAAGACCCACAAAAAAGAAACCATTATGAAAAATATTATGAAAGATTATATTAAAAGTCTTTATACAAGAAGGCACCATAATCAGAGGCACAGCCAAGATGGCATGCTAGTCAGACACACTAAGGCAATCTGCAGCAATGAAGACCCGAAAAATCACCTAAAACATATACAGACATCAATCCTGAAACACCAAACCTTATATGAATGGATAAAGTACTAGATCAGAAGTCACTGATGAGAAGAAGAAACTGATAGAAAAACAGGGAAGGAATAGAGATATGGAGTAGAGGTTCCTGGCCAAACGGCATGACTTAGTGTGGCCATCTTTGAAAAAAACCAACAACCCCACATGCAGAAAGTCACCTCCACAAAATTCCCAAAAGGAGACAGAGGTACGTACTTACCCAGGGCTAAGTAAGACCACATTTGCTGTCTGTAACTCAAGGAGGAGACCAGACTCTCGCACCTGATAACCACAGTAGCACAATTCCACAACCTAAACCCTTCTGGTGAACATGGCTATAACTGCCATATCCCTGCAACCCTGACTGCCAGGATCCATAGTAGCAACCCGCCCTATTGCCCTCTTCCATCTAGCCCCGTCTACCCCGTCTTCACCTCCCCCCACCTCTCTCCTCTGCCCCACTGCCTTGAGGGAATGCAGCCCAGATCACAAGTCCTCTCTTGCCAGCTCTGGACCCCTCCCGATGATACCTTCAGCCACAAGAAGACCCAGCTCAGATTCCAAGTCCTTCCCTGCCAGCTCCAGACCCCCTCCTGCCACTGCCTGTGGCCCCGACGGGACCTGGCCCAGACCCCAGGTCCCCCCCCAACAGGCAATGGACCCCCCTCGCCACCCCCCGCAGCCCTGAGGGGACCCAGCCTGGACCCCAAGACCCTTTACTGGCTCCGACACCTCCTGCTGTCCATTGAGGCCTCACTGAAGCCCCTGGCCCAGTTAGCACATCAGACAAACGACCCATCTCCGCCCCTTCCCACCTACTGGACCTGCCTTCCTGCACCACAGCCAAGAGACTGACCATGCACACCCAGACAAGGTGGTGAGAACTATCGTGCTCAAAGACAAAAAAGCAACAAACACGCCCAGCCCACCCATCCAGACATAACCAAACAAACAAAAAAAGCAGGACAAAACAAACAAACCTACAGTCAACAAATAAAGAAAATAATACCTGATTGTCTCAGAGACAGCAGACAATATCAAAACATTTGAAAAAAAAAAACAAAACAGGACAAGATGGATCTAGTAAGCAACCAGAATAAAGCATAAGTTGACCTTCTGGCAAAAGAAAAAGCAATAGACCTACCTGATAGAGAATTCAAAAGTCTAATATTCAGGGATCTCCAAGAGATTAAGAAAGAGAATAATGAAAATGCAGAGAAAATCAAGGAAAACACAGACAAAGCAATAGAAGAATTCAGGAAAATAATACAAGAACAAAATGTTAAAACAAATAAACATTTAGAAATCATACAAAAACAGAAATTAGAAATCCAAAAGATAAACAAAATTTCAGAAATGGACACTGTAATAGAAGGTTTTAGGAGAAAATTTGAAGGTATGGAAGACAGAATCAGTGAAATTGAAGACATACCCATGGATGCCATTTTGTTTGAGGAAAAATCAGAGAAAAGAATGAAGAAAACCTAAGAACTACATGAGATACAATCAAGAGCAAAAATCTGTGTGTGATCGAGGTTCCAGAACAGGGGGTAAAAATGGAAAACACAGAGAGGATCATTGACAGAAAGGTTCCCTAATATCATGAAAGATGAAAAGCTGCTCATCCAAGAATCTTAATGAACCCCATTGTCTTAAGCTGGATTCTCTAGAGAAGCAAAACCAGTAAAGCATATAAATTTATATATAGAGAGAGAGATTGATATCAAGGAAACAGCTCACATGACTGTAGAGACTGAAACATCCCAAGTCCATGGATCAGGACAGCAGCTTCTCCTGATTCATGTAGTCGCAGGGGCTGGTGAACCCAACACTGGCAGGTTGGAGAGCAGGGCTCTTGCTCAAAGGCTGTGAAGGTCAACAAATCCCAAGATCGGCAGGCAAGACTACAAAGCTTCTCCTGATTCATGTAGCTGCAGGGGATGGCGAACTCAAGAACAGCAGATTGGAGAGCAGGACTCTTGCTCACAGGCCGTGAAGATCAACAAATCCCAAGATCAGCATGTAAGCCACTAGCTTAAGTCCCAAGAACAGAGGTCAGATGAATAAGAGGCAGCTGCAGGATCCAGAGAGGGCAAAAGCCAGAACGTCCACTTATATTCAGATGCAGGCTACACACCAAAGGACACTCCCTTTCAACTGACTGGCTACTCAGCAGATCTCATCATGGGGGTGATCACATATAAACTCTGAGAATCATGGTCCAGCCAAGTAGACACACAATCTTAATCATCACACCCGTATAGTATAGACCCCAAAAGAAAGTCACCAAGACATACCACAATCACAGTCATCAAAACCAAAGACAACGAAAGAATCCTGAGAGCAGCTCGAGAAAAAGGAAAAGTCACATAGAAAGGAGAAACAATAAGACTAACCTCTGATTACTCGGTAGAAACCATGCAGGCAAGAAGGTAATAGGATAATATACATAAAACATTGAAAGAAAAAACTTGCCAACCAAGAATAATATATCCTGCAAAACTCTCTTTCAAATATGATGGCAAATTAGGACATTTCCACATAAACAGAAATTAATAGGATTTGTAAAAACCAAATTTACAAGAATTATTAAAGGGAGTTTTTCAGTTAGAAAATCAATAACATCATATAACAACCTAAATCTAGGACACAGGTCAGCATCAGCAAAATATCAACCTCAGTAATGAACTCTCAAGGATAAAACAAAACTAAAAGACTTAAAACAGTATACTAGAGACATCAATCTGTAAATGATGACAATATCAGAACAATAAAAGGGGGAATACACGGTGTAAGCATAGAACTTACAAATAAACAGGAAGTCAAGATGATATCAAGCAATAAAAGACTGCTTCAAACTTAGGAAGATAAGAGTAAATTTCAAGGTAACCACAAAAAAAGTTAACAAATCGACTGATCAAAATAAAGAAGAAAAACATCAAGTCTCAGTAAACACAAAATCTACAATAATGAAAGAAATGAAAAGAAATGCCACAAACAAAAGGAACTCAGCACAGGAGAGTAAGAGGAACAAAAAAACCTCAGCCCCACAAAAAAAAAGCACTACAAAATGACAGCAATAAATTCATACCTGTTGATAATCACACTGAATGTAAATGGCTTAAATGCACACATAGAGACAGAGAGTGAAAGAATGGATTAAAAAAAACTTTACCTTTCAATATGCTGTTTACAAGAGACACAACTTAGATGCAAGACATAAATATATTAAAAATCAAAGGATGGAAAAAATATATCAAATAAACAGCAACCAAAATAGAGCAGGATTGGCAACACTAATCTCAGACAAACAGACTTTAAGGTAAAAGCCACTATAAAAGATAAGGAAGGACATTATATAATAACTAAAGGGACACCCCATCAAGAAGACATATCCTTAATAAATATCTATGAACCCAATGATGGGGCTCCAAAATAGATACAACAAACTCACAGCACTGAAAAGAGAAACTGACAGTTCCACAGTAATAGTAGGAGACTTCAACACATCACTCTTGGTAAAGAACAGAACATCTAGAAAAAAACTCAGCAAAGATACAGAACATCTAAAGGCCACAATCAAAGATCTTGACCTCATAGACATATACAGAACACTCCACCCAACACCAGAAAGGATACATTCTTTTCCAACGCATATGCAACATTCTCCAGAATGCAGCACATCTTAGGACACAAAGCAACCATCAACAAAATCTAAAACATTGAGATAATACAAAGCATCTTCTCTGATCACAACGCCATAAAGGTAGAAATTAAGAACAGGAAGAGCAAGGAAACAAAATCAACTACATGGAAACTGAATAACACCTTACTTTAAAACCACTGAGTAATAGAAGAAATCAAAGAGAGAATTTAAAAAAAAAATTCTAGAATCAAATAAGAATGAAAACACATAATACCAAAACTTTTGCAACACAGTAAAGGCAGTGCGCAAAGTTCAATTTATAGCAATAAACACACACATCAAAAAAGAAGGGACAAAATCAAAATGTTAGATGTACAACTTGAAAAAATAGAAAGAGAACAGCAAAAGAAGTCCACAGCCATCAGAAGAAAGGAAATCAAAAGATTAGAGTAGAAATAAATGAAATAGAGAATAGAAAAACAATAGAAAGAATCAAAAAAACCAAAAGCTGGTTCTTTGAAAGGATCAACAAACCATTGGTCACACTGGCAAAAGAGAAACAAGAAAGGAAGCAAATATCCCAAATAAAAAATGAAATGGGGTACATTAAAAAAGACCCAACTGAAATAAAAAGGATCATAACAGAGTACTATGAAAAACTGTACTCCAACAAATTTAAAAACCTAGAGGAAATGGACAAATTTCTAGAAACACACTACCTACCTAAACTAACACAAACTGATGTAGAAAATATTAACAGACTCATTACAAGAGAAGAGATTGAAAAGGTAATAAAAATAAATACACTCCTAACAAAAAAAAAAGTTCTTAGCCAAATGGCTTCACTGGAGAATTCTACCAAACATTCAGAGAAGAGCTCACACCACTACTACTCAAACTGCTTCAAAACATAGAAAACAAAGGGATATTTCCAAATTCATTCTATGAAGCCAGCATAACCCTGATACCAAAACCAAGCATAGGCATCAAAAAAAAAGGAAATTACAGACAGATATCTCTCATGAATATAGATGTAAAAATTCCCCACAAAATTCTAGCCAATAGAATTCAGCACCATATTTAAAAAAAAAAACAAAAAACACCACAGCCAAGTGTGATTCGTACCAGGTATGCAAGGATGGTTCAACATTAAAATATCAATCAACATAGTACACCACATAAATAAAACAAAAGAATCACATAATCGTCTCAATTGACCCAGAAAAGGCATTTGATAAAGTCTAACACTCATTCCTGATAAAAACTCTCAATAAGACAAGAAAAGAAGGGAAATTCTTCAACATAATAAAGGGCATTTATACAAACCCAACAGCCAACATCATTCTCAATGGAGAGAGACTGAAAACTTTCCCCTGAGAACATGAACAAGATAAGGATGCCCTTTATCACAACTCCTATTTAACATTATGCTGGAAATCCTAGCTAGAGCAATAAGGCAAGAAAAAAGAAAGGGCATCCAAATTGGTAAGGAAGAAGTAAAACTATCCCTATTCATGGATGATATGATACTATACATAGAAAACACCAAAGACTTTACAAGAAAACTACTGGAACTAATAGAAAAATTTAGCAGAGTAGCACAATACAAGATAAACATACAAAAATCAGTTGGATTCCTATACACCAATAAAGAGAACTACAAAAAGGAAATCAGGAAAGCAATATCATTTATAATAGCCCCTAGAAAAAATAAAATACTTAGGAATAAATCTAATCAGGGATGTAAACGACTTCTATAAAGAAAACTACAAAACACTACTGCAAAAAACTAAGAGACCTACATAAATGGAAAAACATACCATGTTCATGGATAGGTACTCAACATGGTGAAAATGTCAATTCTACCCAAAGCAATCTACAAATACAATGCAATCCCTATCCAAATACCAACAGCATTCTTTAACAAGATGCAAAAACTAATCATCCACTTTATATGGAAAGACAAGAGTCCCTGGATAAGTAAAGCATTATTGAAAAAGAAGAACAAAGTAGGAGGCCTCGCACTACCTGACCTTAGAACCTAGTATACAGCTACAGTAGAAAAAAACAGCCTGGTACTGGTATGACAGACACATTGACCAATGGAACTGAATTGAGAACCCCGATATAAATACAGCTACCTACCATCACCTGATCTTTGACAAAGGCTCAAAGTCCATTAAATGGGGAAAAGATAGTCTTTTTAAAAAACAGTGCTGGCAAAACTGGATGTCCACCTGTAAAAAAAATGAAACAGGACCCATATCTCACAGTATACACAAAAACTAATTCAAAATGGATCAAAGACCTAAATATAAAACCACAAACTACAAAGATGATGGAAGAAAAAATAGGGTCAACACTAGGGACCCTAATGTACAGCATAAAGAGGGTACAAACCATAATTAACAATATACAAACACCAGGAGATAAGCTAAATAAATGAGACCTTCTGAAAATTAAACACTTATGCTCACCAAAAGAGTAAAAAGAGAACCTACAGACTGGGAAAAAATTTACGGCTATGACATATCCAACAAGAGTCTAATATCCAAAGTCTATAGACTACTTCAACACCTCAAAAACAAAAAAACAAATAATCCAACCAATTAAAAAATTGGCAAAGGACATGAACAGACACTTCACCAAAGAATACATTCAAGTGGCTAACAGACACATGAGAAAATGCTTGTGATCATTAGCCATTGCAGAAATACAAATTGAAACTACAATGAGATACCATCTCACCCTGACATTACTGGCACAAATGAGAAAAACAGAAAATAACAAATGTTGGAGGGTTTCAGGGAGACTGGAACTCTTATGCATTGCTGTTGAGAATGTAAAATGGTATAACCACTTTGGAAAATGATATGGCACTTCCTTAAAAAGCTAGAAATAGAAATACCATATGATCCAAAAATCCTACTCCTAGGCACATATACTAGAGGAATAAGAGCTGTCACACAAATAGACATATGAACATCCATGTTCATTGCAGCATTATTCACAATAGCAAAAAGATGGAAACAACCTAAGTGCCCATAAAGAGATGAGTAGATAAACAAACTATGGTACATACACACAATGGAATACTACACAACAAAGAACAATGATGAATCTGCGAACGATCTCACAACATGGATGAATCTGGAGGGAGTTATGCTGAGTGAAATAAGTCAATCACAAAAGGACAAATACTATATGAGATCACTATTATAAAAACACATGAAAATGTTTCCACACAGAAAGAAACAATCTTTGATGGTTACAAGGGAGGGGAGGGATGTGGGCAGAAAATACTAACTAGATATTAGATGAGCAGTAAGGGTAAGACAGTACACAGTACTGGGGAAGTCAGCACAACTTGACCAGGGCAGTCATAGAAGCTTCACAGACAAACCCAAACACCCTGAGACACCGAGCTACTGGGTTGAAGGCTGGGGACCATGGTCTTGGGGGACATCTAGCTCAATTGGCATAACATAGTCTATAAAAAAATTGTTCTACATCCAACTCTGGTGAGTAGCGTCTGGGGTCTTATAAGCCTGCAAGCGGCCATCTAAGTACATCTACCGGAACAAAGGAGAATGAAGACACAAGGAAAAGATTAGTCCAAAGGACTAATGGACCACAACTAACATAACCTCCACCAGACTTAACCCAGAACAACTAAATGGTGCCTGGTTACCACTACCAACTGCTCTGGCAGGGATCACAATAAAGGGTCCCTGACAGAGTGGGAGAAAAATGTAGAACAAACTCAAATTCACACACACACACACAAAAAGACCAGGGTTGCTTTTCTGACAGAAACTGAGAAACCCTGAGAATTTGGCCCCCGGACACTAATGGGCACACCAGCCCAAAAGCAAAGATGAGAAGGCAGGAAGGGACAGGAAAACTGGACAAATGGAAACAGGGAATCCGGGGCTGAGAATGGGAGAGTGTTGACACATTGCGGGGTTGGCAACCAATGTCCAAAAACAATTTGTGCGTTAACTGTTTAATGAGAAACTAATCTACTCTGTAAACTTTCACCTAAAGTACAATCAAAAAAAAAAGAAGGCACTATAATCAAAATGCAAAGACAAACCACAGACTACATAAGATAGTTGAAACACACATAACTGAACATTAGTTAGTATTCAAAATATGTAATAGAAACATAATAGAAAAATGGGCAAAAGACATGGCTTCAGAAATCACACACTGCATTTCCTCAATAACCTAGTGGTTACACAGGTCAGCCCTATTCAGTGTGGGAGGAGACTATACAGGGTATGAATACCAAAAGGCAGTGAGTAGCTGGGGCCATCTTGGAGAGTAGCTTTAGAAAAACAAACCACCAAACCAGTATTACAAAACCATGTATTACAACTCTGCTCCATTATGTTTTTCATGACTGTTACCTTTTGGAAGCAGAATAGTAGGCCTTTCTTCTGTGGCACCTCTGGGTGGGTTCAAACCACCGATCTTTCAGTAACGGAGCACTTAACCATTTGCTCCATACATGGGCTCCTTGAAGGCTAGCTACCACATACATAAAACAGTATTTCACAAGGTTATGAACACACACACACACACACACACACACACACACACTTATATTACAAATTAAAAAACTCAAACTTGAATATGTAGTAACTCTAGGGCAGCAGTTACCTATAGGGAGAGAGGGAAGGGATGGGATCAAACAGGTAACAAAGCAGGTATCACATGTATCTAACAGTTACATTTAAAAATACATACGTGGAGCCAAAGAAAATATGAGAGCCCTAATGGCACAGTGGTTAAGAGCTATGGCTGCTAACCAAATGGTCAGCAGTTCGAATCCATCAACTGCTCCTTGGAAACCCTATGGGGCAGTTCTCCTCTGTCCTATGGGGTTGCTACAAGTCAGAATCAACTCGAAGGCAATGGATTTGGTTTTTGGGTTTTTTGAAGAAAATATGACCAAATACTAAAATTTATTAAATCTGTATGGTGGGAATATATGAATGCTCTTGAAATTATTCCCCTTTCCTGTATGTCTGAAATATTTTAATGAAAACGTTTAAAATAATGAACCAAAAAGAAAATGAATATAAAATTTGTTTTTAATGAGTTTATTCTTCTACAGTTAAAAATTGCTATTTTCAAGAATTGTAAGAAAAATACTTTTCTAATATCTAAATAACCATTTCTTTGGCATAGAAATCACATGTGTGATCTTTAAGTTAAAAAATTAATCAAGAACTATGACCTATTATGCTCAAGAAAATTATTCTTTGTCTATCCATTTGTACCCTTTCACAGCCCCAGCACTCAACTGCTAACTTAAAGGTTGGCAGTTTGAACCTACCAGCTGCTCTGTGGGAGAAACATGTGGCAGTCTGCTTCCGTAAACATTACAGCCTTGGAAACCTTATGGAGGAGTTCTACCCTGTCCGGTCACTATGAGTCAGAATCGACTCAACGGTAACAGGTTAGGTTGTTTTGTTTTGTTTTTTTTAATCAAAGATGCCACAGAAGTTGTATAGTAGATAATTAGGTGGCTTAATCATTGACACAAACCACAAAAAAAAGAAAACTCAAACAAAAAAAAAACAACATAATGGTATGGATATAGAATTTCTTGTATGTTATTAAAGTTAAGTTGGTACCAATTTACCCTAGAACGTTATAAACACAAGCTCTTAAATGTAATATTCATGGTAACCACTAAGAAAATGTACAAAAACATACACAAAAGGCTCACTAAAATAAACTAACAAAACACAAAAGCAAGCAGTACTAAAGGACAAAGACAAAGGCTTAAGACACGCAAAAAAACAAATAACAAAATGGCAAAAGTAAGTCACTTCTTATCAGTAACTACAGTGACTGCAAATGGACTAAATGCTCCAATCCAAAGGGAGAGAGTGGCAGAATCTGTAACATGATCCAACTATATGTTATCTACAAGAGACTCACCTTAGACTCAAGGACACAAATAGGTTGAAAGTGAGAGAATGGAAAAAAATATTCAGTGCAAATGATAACCAAAAGAGAGCTGGGGCGGTAATCTTAACATCAGACAAAGTAGACTTTAAGACAACATCTATCAGAAAAGATAAAGATGGACATTACATAGTGATAAAAGGGTCAATTAATCAAGAAGCTAAAACAATCATAAATATATATGCACCTAACATTGGAGCACCTAAATATAGAAAGCAAACACTGATAGAATTGAAGACAGAAATAGACAGTAGTACAGTAATAGTTGGAGACTTCAATACACTACTTTCAATACAGGACAGAAAAGCAACAAGGAAACAGAGGACCTAATGATACTATAAATCAACTAGACTTAACATATATAGAACACTCCACCCAAAAACAGCACAATATACATTCTACTCCAGTGCACATGGATCATTCTTCAGGACAGACCACATTTTAGGTCACAAAGCAAGTCCTGATAAATTTAAAAAGACTGGAATCATACAAACTATTTTCTCTGACTACAATGGAGTGAAGCTAGAAATCAATAACAGAAAAAAACCTGAAAATACACAAACACATGGAAATTAAACAACACACTATTAAACTACCAATGGGTCAAAGAAGAAATCAAAAGAGAAATCACAAATTTCTCAGAGTCAAATGAAAATGAAAGCACAACACACCAAAACTTATGGGATGCAGCAAAGGCAGTACTCAGAGGGAAACTTACAGCAATAAATGCCTACATGAAAAAAGAAGAAAGATCTCAAATTAACAGCCTAACTTGACAACTCCAGGAATTAGAAATGGAAGAGAAGCTAAGCCTAAATCTATCTTAAGAAAGGAAATAACAAAAATTACAGAAGATATAACTAAAATCAAAACCAGAGAAAATCAATAAAATCAAAAATTGGTTCCCTGAAAAGATCAATAAAATTGACAAACCTTTAGCTAGACTGACAAAGAAAAGATGCAAATAACCAAAATAAAAAATGAAAGAGGAGACATTACTACTGACCCGACAGAAATATAGAGTATTATGACAGAATACTCAGAACAACTGTATGGCAACAACTGGAAAACATAGATGAAATGAACAAATTCTTAGAAGCATGCAACCTACCCAAGCTGACTGAAGAGGAAATTGAAAGTCTCACCAGACCCTTAACAAGTGAAGAGACTGAATCAGTAATCAAAAACCTCCCAGCAAAAAAAAGTCCTGGACCAGATGGCTTCACTGGGGAATTCTACCAAACATTTAGAGAAGAATTGACACCAATACTGTTTAAACTCTTCCAAAAGATATAGAAGGAAGGACTACTCTCTAATTCATTCTATGAAACAAACATAATCCTGATACCAAAACCAGACAGACACCACAAAAAAAAGAAAAGTATAGGCCAATATCTCTTATGAATATAGATGCAAAAATCCTCAACAAAATGTTAGCAAACAGAATCTAACAACATATTAAAAGAGTCATCCACCATGACCAGATGAGATTTATCCCAGGAATGCAGGGATGGCTTCACATTAGAATATCAATCAATGTAATACACCACATCAACAGAAAAAGGAAAAAAACCACGTGATCATCTCTATGGATGCAGAAAAAGCATTTGATAAAGTCCAACACCCCTTCTTGATGAAAACTCTAAAGAAGATTAGAACAGATAGAAAATTCCTCAATATGATTCAAGGCATATATTAAAAGCCAACAGCAAATATTATACTTAGTAGAGAAAGACTGAGAACTTTCCCCTTGAAATCGGGAACAAGACAAGGTGCCCACTATTGCCACTTGTATTCAATATTGTATTAGAAGTCCTAGACAGAGCAATAAGACAAGAAAAAGAAATAGAAGGTATCTAGATTGGAAAAGAAGTAAAATTATCTCTATTTGTAGATGATATGATCCTATATATAGAAAATCCCAAAGAGTCCATAAGAAAACTTTTGAAGCTAATAGAAGCATTTAGCAAAGTTGCAGGTTACAGGGTCAACAAACAAAAATCAGTTAGGTTTTTATACACCAGCAGTGAAAAATCTGAAAGGGAAATTAGGGAAACAATTTCATTTACAATAGCATCTAAGAGATAAAATACCTAGGAATAAATTTACCCAGGAACATGAAAGACTTATACAATGAAAATTATAAAACACTGTTGAAAGAGATTAAAGAAAAATAAATGGAAAGACGTTCCATGTTCATGGATTGGAAGACTTAATATTGTTAAGATGTCAATACTACCCATGGCGATGTATAGATTCAACACAATCCTGATCAAAATTCCAACAGCCCTCTTTACAGAGATAGACAAACAAATCCTCAACTTTATATGGAATGGCAAGTGGCCCTGAATAGCTAAAACAACGGTGAAAGAGAAGAACAAAGTACAAGGACTCACACTTTCTGATTTTAAAACTACACAGCTACGTAATCAAAACAGCCTGGTACTGGTATAATAATAGACACATAGGCCAGTATGATAGAATTGAGAGTGCAGAAATACAGCCACACATCTATGGTCAACTGATTTTTGACAAGGGTGCTAAGTCCATTCGATGGGGAAAGTCTCTTTAATAAATGGTACTGAGAAGATTGGATTTACACAAGCAGAAAAATGAAACAGGATCCATGTCTCACAACATATACAAAAACAAATTCAAAATCGATTAAGGATCTAAATGTGCAAAAAAAAAACCATAAAATTCCTGGAAGAACAAGCAGGGGCAATGCTGTCAGGCCTAGCTTTCAACAATGGATTATCTAACATAATAACAAAAGCACAAACAGTAAATGACAAAATAAATAAATAGGACTCATAAATATTAAAAAGTTTTGTTCATCAAAAGACTTTACCAAAAAAGTGAAAAGACAAGCTACCAGCTGGGAGAATATCTTGGAAACCATATATCTGACAAACATCTAATAATCAAAATATATATAAAAATTCGACAACTTAACAACAAAAAGACAAATAACCCAATTATAAAATGGGCAAAGGACTTGAGTAGACATTTCATTAAAGAGGACATTCAAATGGCCACCAAACACATGAAAAGATGTTCAGCATCATTAGCCATCAGAGAGATGCAAATCAAAACCACAATGAGATACCATTTCACTCCCACTATGATGGCTAAGATTTAAAAAAAAAAAACCCAGAAAATAACAAATCTTGGTGAGGATGTGGGCAAATTGGAACCCTTATCCATTGCTGGTGGGAAGGCAACACTGTACCGCCATTGCGGAAAACTGTGGCAGTTCTGCAAATAACTAAAACTAGAACTACCATAGGACCCAGCAATTCCACTCCTAGGAATATACCCAAAAGACTTGAAAGCAGAGACTCAAAGAGACTTGTACACCAGTGTTCACTGCAGCACTATTCAAAATAGGTAGAAACAACGTAACTGTCCATCAACAGATAAATGCATGAACAAAATGTGGTACATACATGCAATGGAATACTACTCAGCCAGCAGGAGAAATGAAGTCTTGATACATGCAACAGCTTGATTATGCTGAGTGAAATAGGCCAATCACAACAGGATAAATATTGCATGAATTCTTAGTTATCTAGTGCTGCTATAACAGAAATACAAGTGAATGGATTTAACAAAGAGAAATTTATTCTCTCAGTCTAGGAGGCTAGAAGTCCAAATTGAGGGTACCAGCTCCAGAGGAAGGCTTTCTCTCTCTGTTGGTTCTGGGGGAAGGTCCTTGCCATCAACCTTCCCCGGTCAAGAAGCCTCTCAGCGCAGAGACCCTGGGTCCAAAGCACATGCTATTCTCCTGGCTCTTGTTTCTTGGTGGTATGAGTTCCCCATGTCTGTCTGCTTGCTTCTATCTTTTATATCTCAAAAGAGATTGGCTTAAGACACAATCTAATCTTGTAGATTGAGTTCTGCCTCATTAATATAAACTGCCTCTAATCCTGCCTCATTAACATCACAGAGGTGGGATTTACAACACAGAGGATAACCACATCAGATGACAAAATGGTGGACAATCACACAACACTGGGAATCATGGCCTAGCCAAGTTGACACATATTTTGGGGGGATACAATTCAATCCATGACAACCTTACTTATACAAAGACAAGAAAAGGCAAATGTATAGAGAACAAAATTTATTAGTGGTTACCAGGGACAGGAGGGAGGCGGGAAAAGGGGGGTTAACAGTGAGGGAAAAATTGCATTGATTAAGTGTAGGGTTGCTCAGCTAATTAATGTAATTGCTGGCAATAAGTTGTACACCTGTAAATAGTTGAACTGGCAAAAGTTGTGTGATTTATCTACAACAATGACAAAAAAAAAAAAAAAGAGTAGCTGCTGAGGCTGCTTATCTACAACCAAGCACCTCATGGTATTTGGTTCTTTAGTTTGGAGGTTTAGGGTCATGGTTTCACAGGACATCACAGTTAATTGGACTAATAACATGTTTAGTGCTTCTGTACTACCTCTTAGTTTGTTGCATAGTGCCTGGGGTCTTAAAAGCTTGCAAGCAGCCATCAAGGCACAACAATTGGTCTCTATTTGCCTGGAGCAACAGAGAAAGGAGAGTCAGGAATAGGAGGAGGATATGGGATGTGTGGCTAATTGCCTCCGTGAACAACTGCCTCCTTTGCTGTGAGACCAGAAGAACAGGATGGTGCCCAGCTACCAATACAGGAATCCTGATCAAAAGGGGGAAAATGCAGAACAGAATTTCAAATTGTCATGGACTCCAGATTTCCTGGAACCATGGAGGGTAAAAGAACCCCTGAAACTACTGCCCTGAGATAATCTTTAAACCTTAAACCAAAAATATTCCCTTAAGTCTTCTTAAAATCAAACAGTAATTTACATTAACTAGTATAAAAGTTCTGCCTTGACTATTATGTTTTTTAAGAACTATTTATCTATATGGGACCAAACTGACAACAGCAACTTGAAAGATTAGATGGGAACCTTAGGGGGTAGTGAGTTTATGTTAGTAGGGGAAGAACTCAAAAAAGGAAGATGAGAATGGTCGCACAACTCGAAGAATATAATCAATGTCACTATATTGTACTTCTAGAACTTGTTGAATTGGTGTATGTTTGCTGTGTATATTCTCAACAACAAAATAAATAAAATTATTTTTTAAAAAAATGAACCAAAAAGAAAACAAATATAAAATTTGTTTTTAATAAGTTTATTTTTGTACACTTAAAAATTGCTATTTTAAGACATAGAAGAAAAATATATTTCCAATACTGAAGTAAACATAGAAATCACATGTGTGATCTTTAAGTTAAAAAATAAGAACTGTGACTTAATAGGCTAAATAAAACTATTCTTTGCCCATCCATTTGTCCCCTTTCATAGCCCCACTGCTCTGCTGCTAAACAAAGAGTCAGCTGTTCAAACCCAGCAGCTGCTCCATCAGAGAAAAACATGGCACTCGGCTTCCATAAAGATTACAGCCTTGGAATTCCTATGGGGCAGTTCTACCCTGTCCCATAGGATCACTAGGAGTCACAATTCATTCAATGGCAACAGGTTTGGTTTTATCAAAGATACTACAGAAGTTATACAGTGGGATAATCAGCTGACACAAATCACCAAAAAAAAAAAAAAAACACCCAAACAAATGAAAAAGAGCAACATAATATCTAGGGCAAGTAAACTAAAGCATTGTCACCAAGGTCAACTGACAGGAAAATAACCGAAGCACTAAAACCTGACGCAGTGAGGACAAAGTAACTTCTTCCGAATTGTCATACCAATGACCTGCAGAGCTCCCAGAGTAACTTCTTCCGAATTGTCATACAAATGACCTGCAGAGCTCCCAGAGCAACAGCACAGACACACAGATCTCAGAAAGTGCTTAAAGACAGTGAGCAAGCACATAGAAATATCCTAGGTCAGAAATATTAACTGTAAAAGCAGCTAACCACAGAAATACAGAAAAATATTCTTTCCAGACAATTTCTGGAGCATAGGCCTTTAAGAAAAATCATCATAAAAGGGCAAAACATATATTTTAAAAAGCAATAAAGTTCAAATTCCTGTTTTTTGCTTTTTGTTGGTTTTTTTTTTTAACGTTTCCTTCCAATCAGTTAAGTTCTGGTTCACACATTTTTTTAAACCAGAGAAAACAATTAGAGGCTTCATGCCAAAAATAGGAAGAAAAAATAGCTTTTAATTGTGTTTGTGAACTCTTTTATTCAAAAAATGTTTAGTGAGTATTGTATGACACTGTTCTAGGTGCTAGGGATATAGAGATAAATAAAACATAGTCACTGGATGTAGGAAACCTAGCCTAATGGAAGAACCTTAATCAAAGTTACCTCCTACTATGGTCCATAAAATAAGGCTGAGCTTCAAGGTCCCTTCAATCTCTGCCATTGGAGTCTCCCTGCAAAATGAATAACGGTTTACCTAGTTTGTTACTGGTAGCAATGTGGTATTAATATCAATGATCTACTCATGAGATTAACTTTTATAAAGAATTCCATGGAAGTTTAAAGGACAGAAAATATTTAAGGGCAATCAAATACTGTCCAGTATCAAAAATAACGTCAGTATTCTGCTTACACAAAAGTCAATAAGAAAAAATTCATTCGGAGTATACCAACTGCTGGAAAGAGATTATCCTCTACATGTGTAAATACCATATAAGAGGAAAAGTGAGTTATTACACAATCATTATCTAAACAACTAATTAATCATGCCAAATCAGTTGTCAGGTTTCAAAGAATCATAGCCTTCTTTCAAGAGATCCCGCCATGTTTTAAGGAAACGTGCATTTTCTGTACATTTGGAGGCAAGCTCTTCTACTTGAGCTGACACTGCAGATGTAGCTTCAAGAAGTTGGGTTAATGAAAACGCTGCCTGAAATTAAAACAACAAAAAAAAAAGAGTCAAACAACAGAAGTTTATTTTAAAAATTCTGATCCCATTTTACAGTCTAAAAAATAACTTCAACCTTTGAATCTAATGCCAAAGTTACTCTCTTTAAAAGTATAATTTTTCATATAAAAAAGGTTCTTTCAGGGAACCTAAGAAATTCTTTAGTAAGAAGTAGGCTTTGAGAAAATATACCTGCTAGAAAAATATTCATTATGTATGAGACATGACAAATCAGATTTTTTTCTTTTCAACAAGATGACCGCTTAACACAAGTAGCAGAAGTATTGATGGACTTCATCACAAACAACTCTTATTGATATTTGGGTAAAAAGGGCATTATTCCACTATCAACACATTAGTCCATGAAAATGTGCAGACTAAAGAACAGATACTCTGAGCTCTAACAAATACAACAAAATCCCCCGCACACACACACATACAGGAATGCAGAAAATATCCAACTCTTAGCGGAAAACTCACTTCAAGCAAATGTTCTCTTCAATGTGGTATATAACACTGTTCCTATCAGCACTTCATTCTACATGTTCACTTGTCACTAGTCTTGTTCCAGCAAATACGGAAGCTGGATCAGCAATTCTTAGTCATCTTTAAAAAAACAAATAAATACTTCTTGAGCAATGAGATAATCGTGAATCTGCCCAGGAGGTGGGTACACGGTCTATTCCACAAAGCGCTCTCTAGGAAGATTACTCCCTACAACCTTTATTCCACCTGACCCACTCACAGTCGTAAACACTGAAACTGCGACCTCCTCCGGGGTGTGTGTGTGTGCTGGGGTGGGGGCGGAGATGGTGCTAGTCTCTGGGGATGGTGACCAGCCAGACTAATTACGCATGCTAGCAATCCCAGGGAGGGAGCCTGCACTAAACCGTAAACGACACCACTGGTGACCAAAGGGGCGGTGACTACCCCTCCCAGCAGAGTCCCCGCAAAGCCGGCCCGCGGCGCACAATAGCGTTTATCAGCTGACTCCGGGCGGGTGGCCAACCGGAACATCTGGCTCTAAACCCCACAGGGAGAAACCACGGCCCGACCCTAAACAAGACAGCACGGCTGACGGTCCTCCCAGGGAAAACTGCTCGCCGTCGGGGGAGGAGGGGCAGGCAGTCAGCACCAGGCGCCGCCAGCGGAGCTACAGGGTTTCGAGTTACTGAGGCTGAAGGAAACCAGAAGGGGAGGCAGAAGGAACACCGAGGGGGCGGGCAGGGCGGCGGGTCACCCCTTCGTCCCTCCCACTCAATCTAAAGCCGGAATGCGCCCCCCGCGTCCACGCTCTCAGGGGACACAGGACAGGTCCGAGGGGCGGCGGAAAGGTGCGCCGAGACCCCTGCTCCTCCGGCCCCGCCGCCGTCTGTCTCCGGAAGGGACACTCACGTCTCCGATCTGCAGCTCCACTTCCTCCAGCCGGTCCACAGGGCGGCCGCTGCTCCTCCTCGGAACCGGCCAACCCAGACTCACCGGAACGCCGGGGGAGGATGCTGAAGAGGCGTCTGAAGACGACGGAGAGGAAGGGGGCGGCGGGGGAGGCGAAGAGGCCCGCACCTCCTGAGGCTCGGCCATGGCGAAGCGCAGGGGCGGCGATACCTGACTTGGACCCCCGAACCGACACCAACTGTCTTTCAACCGCTCGCGCCCGAAGCCCGGAGGCCCCACCTCCTCCCGCCCAAAGCTCCACCCCGTCGCCGCGTGGGTCTCCGCCCAGGACTGCGAAGACGGCTCAGCTTTCGGGACCGCCAATCAGATGTCAGCCAATTCATCTCTGCGCGCTCACCCCTACTGAGCAGACCTTCCGCCCGGCTCGGAGGGCGCTTGAGCGAGGACTACAACTCCCAGGATGCAGTCCGCGTCGTTCCACCTCCCGCGCGCGCGCGTTGATGTATGGGATTTGTGGCGCGCGCGTTCTAGTATGGGATTTGGGGGGCGCGCGGCGGTCTCACTAAGACTACGCGAGTAGGAGATGCCGACCCGTTCCACAGCCTGCAGCCCGCGTGCTGGAATTTGGAGTCCCTCTCCTTTTTCTCTTTCGGCATATGACCCGGAAGCGTCGTCTAGACATCACCTCTTGCGTGGCGCCGGCGCAAAGCGACAGGGAGGCGGGAACAAGCCAGAGCCTGTGGGCTGACCCGAAAGGCAAACTTCAGTGCTCGGGTTGGTGCTTCCCTGCAGGGGATGGCGCCCCCCGCGTCCTAGAGGTGCATCGCCAGCGGGGAGCTGCGAACAGTCCGCTTGGATTTGTGTCCGACGGAGAGAGCCCTGGTTACTGTGAACATGTCGCTGCCTCTAGCCAAGATGTCCTGCCCGGGTGAGCGGGAACTCCGGGCGGGAATAAGGGGAGGAAGGTCGAGGAGTGAGGGCGAAACAGGACCACGCCTGTGGGCTGCGGGCCCTTCTCCCTTCTGCCTCTCCACTGCCTTCTCAGATTAAACTAGGGCAGAGGTCACGCCGTCTGCGCCTGTTGGTGGACCCTGAATTCCTCCCCGCGGGGCCGTCTCTGTTGGAACAGTCGCCGTCTAGGGCAGAGGTCACGGCCAGAGGACACTTGTCAACAAGGACTCCCTGGACTGCTGACCGCAGTCGGCCCAAACCTTGGTCCTAACCCTTATCCTAAAGCTCAGATGTTGTCCTTTGGTAGGAAGTGAAAAAACATTTGCACAGTTTTTCTCCTTGGTCCTGACCTGACTTCCTTCTTTACAGCCCACCTAGTCCAGTCTTAAGAATTCGAATTCTCATTTGTCATGTCATGATTAACATTCATTTTCTGCCCGTCACCAGATTATATCTGGAGCCAGGAATTTTCCTGCATTGTCTAAAATTAACTTTAGGGGCTTATGTTGTGAGTGCTTACTGAACACGTGGAAATACTACAGTACGTCCTTTTTCACTTAAAAAAAAATGTAAAATGAAGCAGTTGGATGATTTAAAAAAATTTTTTTAGTTTAAATTTGGAAACATTCCTTAAAGGACCTTGAATTCTGTCAAAATTGGCTTAAATTTTATAGTCTTTATTGACGTTCATTTTTCTTTATGCAGTACTTAAATATACATATTGCAAACTCAGGGATGCTCTCATTATGTAAGGAGAATTTTGTCAAATTTGGCCGCCACATACCAAGTAGCCAAGATTTTGTTTAAAGTACTGATACTTCTGTCGTTACAGTAAATGTATAGGTATGCTTTATGTTTTACGGAACATCAAAGTAGTCAATTGCTATCTACTCTATAGTCTACTTGAAATCAATCTTGGGCCTTGTGCTAACCAAATTCTGCTCAGGTTACCATTTCCGTATTCCTTGTGTGCTAATTCATTGCCATTTTTGTAAAAAGCGCATTATTAGCACTGCTGGCAACAAAGAAGTGGACACAAATGTGCTGTCACTGTGACTTTGTTATTGTGATTTTAGGAATACAATGGATTTTGACCTGACTGTTCAAACTTTTGCAGTGAGGTATCAGATTTGTTTTTAGAAAAGGGGTAGAGATCATGACTTTTTTTTTTTTTATTTGTTTTATTTATTTATTACCCCTGGAGAGAATCAGACTACCCAGTTCCAGATATTCTCAAAAAAATCAGTACCAGTACAAGCAACAAAATTCCTGTTTGCCAAATTCCCAATCATCAGTTTTCAGAAATAAATAACTTCTACACTGTAAATGACAATGCAGCATGTAATAATTTTTCTTTGAAATGATACTGTATTTGAACTTTGGAACTGAGTTCTCTAGTAAAATCTTTGCTTTTGATTTTGAAGTCATATTTATGAAATATTTAAGTCACAAAGATTTATGCCTATGTTTTCTTCAAAGAGTTTTATAGTTTTATTTCTTACATTTAGTCCTTTGATACTGTAAAAACAGCTTGGGGGAGGTGTCTGACCTCCTCTAACTTCACAAGGGGAAAGGAGAATCAAGATCAACAGTCCAAGGCTGATTCCTATGAGGTAGAGGCCAGACAAGCTTCCTCTCTCTGCCATGTTTACCAATTCTAACACCAACCGTCCCTCCCACAGTACTCTCTACGGAGTTCGATAATTCATTGCAGTAGCCACACACAACTCACAGACCATACTCAAAACGATTATAGGGTTTATTAGGGAAGGAACAGGTTACAATTCAGGCTCCGGAACACTCAAGGATGCAGTTCTTCCATCAGGACAGCCTCTTCCCAGCCATGCTCACAGGCACGCCTCTCCCTGGCCCTAAGCCTCTGCCCAAAGGCACTCAGCTTTCTCTCTGTGTAGGCCTGGAAGCCCACCACACTGTCTCCTGCTGCCGGGTCTCTGCCACAGCTTCTCACCATCTTCTAAGTTACAACTTGCTGTCTGTCTCCTGGGTCCAGGAGCTTCTCAGCGCAGGGATCCCAGGTCCAAAGGACATGCTGGCTCCTGGTTGTTCTTCCTTGGAGGTGGTGGAATTCTCTCTCCCGCCTCTGAGATGGCTCACCTCAAGCCCGGCGGGATGGCAAAATTGACCAATACCTTTGGTGGGCCACAATTATCACATCTGTCCAGTCCCGCCCAATCACTTGGGAGTTAGAAGACCATGGTTAGAAAGGCCACACAGAAGTAATCAGTCACACCATGGATACATTCTGAGTTAATTTTTTTTATCACCATAATCTTTTTTTAACTTTTTACTTTGAAACAACTTTAGACGTAAATAGAAGAGTTGCAAAGAGAGTCGAATTCCCATACACCTTTCACCCAGCTTGACATCTTAAATAACCATAGTGTAATTATGAAAACTAATAAATTAACGTCGATGCAGTGCTATTAACTAAACTACAGACTTTATTCGGATTTCACTTTTCTATTCCAGAATCCAGTCCAGGGTACCACATTGCTTTTAGTTATCATGCCACACTGGGACACATCAGTCTCTCTCACAGTTACTCAGTCTTTTCTTTCCCGTGACCTTGACACTTTTGATGAGTACTGGTCAGATATTTTGTAGGATATCCTCAATCTGAGTTTGTCTGATGATTTCTTATAATTAGACTAAGGTTATAGATTTTGTGGAAGTATACCAGAGGTGAAGAGCCCTTCTAATTGAATCATATTATGTAGTTCGTGATATTAATATGTCTTACTACTGGAAATGTTAACTATCGTCGCTTGGTTAAAGTGGTAGCTGCCATTTTTTTCCTTTTGTAAGTCTAACCCATAGTCACGGGGAGAAGAATTAAACTCTACCTCCTGGACAAAGAACCAAAGAATTTGTGGATAAATAACTACCATAGTCTTTTTAAAAATTTCATCGTAGTAAAATACATGTAACAAAAGGTTTGCCATTTTTAAGAATTTTTTTATCATAGTTTAGATGAAAGTTTACGGAACAAATAGTTTCTCATTAAACAATTAGTACATGTATTATTTTATGACATTGCTTAACAACCCCACGACATGTCAACACTCTCCCTTCTCAACCTTGAGTTCCCTATTACCGGCTTTCCTGTCCCCTCCTGCCTTCTAGTCCCGAACCTGCGCAGTTGTGCCCCATTAGTCTCGTTTTGTTTTATGGGCCTGTCTAATCTTTGGCTGAAGGGTGAACCTTGGGAGTGACTTCATTACTAAGCTTAAAGGGTGTCTGAGGGCCATAAATAGGGGTTGCTCCAGTCTCTGTCAGGCCAGTAAGTCTGGTCTTTTTTTGTGAGTTAGAATTTTGTTCTACATTTTTCTCCAGCTCTGTCCAGGACCCTCTGTTGTGATCCCTGTCAGAGCAGTCAGTGGAGGTAGCCGGGCACCATCTAGTTGTACTGGACTCAGTCTGGTGGAGGCTGTGCTAGATGTGGTCCATTAGTCCTTTGGACTGATCTTTCCCTTGTATCTGGTTCTCTTCATTCTTCCTTGCTCCTGAAGTGGTGAGACCAGTGGAGTATCTCAGATGGCTGCTCACAGGCTGTTAAGACCCCAGATGCTACTCACCAAGTAGAATGTAGAACATTTTCTTTATAAACTACATTATGCCAGTTGAGCTAGATGTTCCCCGAGACCATGGTCCCCATAGCCCTCAGCCCAGCAGTTCAGTCCCTCAGGGAGTTGGGATTTATCTGTGGAGCTTCCGCGACCTTGCCTTGTACAAGTTGTGCTGGCTTCCCCAGTATTGCATACTGTCTTACCCTTCACCAAAATTACCACTTATCTATTGTCTATTTAGTGTTTCCCCCACCCCCACCCCCTCCTCCCTCATAACCATCAAAGATTGTTTCTTTTTGTGTGTATACTTCTACATGAGTTATTCAGTAGAGGTCTCATACAATATTTGTCCTTTTTTGATTGACTTATTTCACTCAGCATAATGTCCTTCAGTTTCATCCATGTTATGAGATGCTTCACAGATTCATCATTGTTCTTTATCATTGCATAGTACTCCATTGTGTGTATGTACCATAGTTTGTGTATGCATTCATTTGTTGATGGGCATCTAGGTTGTTTCCATCTTTTTGCTATTGTGAACCATGCTGCAGTGAACATGGGTGTGCATACGTCTATTCATGTGACGGCTCTTATTTCTCTAGGATACATTCCTAGGAGTGGGATTGCTGGATCGTATGGTGTTTCTATTTCTAGCTTTCTAAGGAAGCACCGTATTGTTTTCCAAAATGTTTGTATTATTTTGCATTCCCACCAGCAGTGCATAAGAGTTCCAATCTCCCCGCAGCCTCTCCAACATTTGTTATTTCCAGCTTTTTTGATTTGTGCCAGTAATGCCAGGGTGAGATGGTATCTCATTGTGGTTTTAATTTGCATTTCTCTAATGGCTAGTGATCGTGAGCATTTCCTTATGTGTCTTTTGGCTGCTTGAATGCCTTCTTTGGTGAAGTGTCTGTTCATTTCCTTTGCCCATTTTTTAATTGGATTATTTGTCTTTTT
>NW_004444025.1:3970909-3986898 GCF_000243295.1 Trichechus manatus latirostris
TCGACCACCATGGGTTTTTTTTTTTCCTATGATCCTTATAGTTTTTGGCTTTATATTTAGGTCTTTGATCCATTTTGAATTAGTTTTTGTTTATGGTGTGAAGTATAGGTCCTGTTCCATTTTTCTGCAGATGGACATACAGTTTTGTCAGCACCATTTGTTAAAAAGACTGTCTGTTCCCCATTTGATGGACTTTGGGCCCTTGTCAAAGATCAGGTGACTGTAAGTGGATGGATGCACATCTGGATTCTGATTTGTGTTCCATTGATCAGTGTATCTGTCATTGTACCAGTACTAGGCTGTTTTGACTACTGTAGCTATGTAGCAGGTTCTGAGGTCAGGTAGCATGAGTCCTCCTACTTTATTCTTCAGTAGTGCTTTACTTATCTGGGGCTTCTTACCTTTCCATATAAAGTTAATAGTTTTTCCATCTCTTTAAAGAATGTTGTTGGTATTTGGATCAGGATTGCATTGTATTTGTAAATTGCTTTGGGTAGAATTGTCATTTTCACAATGTTGAGTCTTCCTATCTGTGAGCATGGTATGTTTTTCGATTTATGTAGATCTCTTTTGGTTTCTTGCAGTAGTGTTTTGTAGTTTTCTTCGTAAAGGTCTTTTACATCCCTGGTTAGATTTATTCCTACGTATTTTATTTTTTTAGGGGCTATTATAAATGATATTGTTTTCCTGATTTCCTTTTCATCGTTCTCTTTACTGGTGTATAGGAATCCACATGATTTTTGTATGTTTATCTCGTATCCTGCTACTCTGCTGAATCTTTCTATTAGTTCCAGTAGTTTTCTCATGGAGTCTTTTCGGTTTTCTACGTATAGGATCATATTATCTGCAAATAAGGACAGTTTAACTTCTTCATTACCAATTTGGATGCTTTCATTTCTTTTTCTTGCCTTATTGCTCCAGAACAATGTTAAATAGGATTGGTGATAAAGGGCATCCTTGTCTTGTACCTGTTCTCAAGGGGAATGTTTTCAGCCTCTCTCTGTTAAGAATGATGTTGGCCCTTTTTTGGTTTTGCATCAATACCCTTTATTATGCTGACGAATTGCCCTTCTATACCTATTTAATTGAGGAATGGGTGTTGGACTTTGTCTGATGCCTTTTCTGCATCAACTGAGAAGAGTATGTGATTCTTTTCTTTCTTTTTATTTATGTGGTAGATTATGTTGATTGATTTTCTAATGTTGAACCATCCTTGCATACCTGGTATGAATCCTACTTGGTCGTAGTGTATTATTTTTTTGATATGATGCTGAATTCAGTTGGCCAGAATTTTGTTGAGAGTTTTTGCATCTATATTCATGAGAGAGATTCGTCAGTAATTTTCTTTTTTTGTGGTGTCCTTCCCTGGTTTTGGTATGAGAGTTATGCTGGCTTCATAGAATGAACTTGGAAGTGTTGCTTCCCTTTCTGTGTTCTGAAATAGTTTGAGTAGTACTGGTGTGAGCTCTTCTCTTAATGTTTGGTAGAATTCTCCAGTGAAGCCATCTGGGCCAGGGCTTTTTTTGGTTGGGATTTTTTTTTTTAATTACCTTTTCAGTCGCTTCTCTTGTTATGGGTCTGTTCAGATTTTCAACATCACTTTTTGTTAGGTTTCGTAGGTAGCGTGTTTCTAGAAATTTGTCCATTTCCTCTAGTTTTTCAAATTTGTTGGGGTATAGTTTTTCATAATACTTTGTTATGATCCTTTTTATTTCAGTTGGGTCTGTTGTAATGTCCCTGTCATGGATTGAATCATGTCTCCCAAAAATATCTGTCAACTTGGCTAGGTCACGATTCCCAGTATTGTATGATTGTGTAATCTGATGTGATTTCCTTATGTGTTGTAAACTCTTATCACTATGATGAGGTTACACTGATGACGTCTATAAGATTGGATAGTGTCTTAATCCAATCTCTTTTGAGATATAAAAGAGAGAAGAGAACAGAGACACACGGGAACCTCATACCACAAAGAAAACAGTGCCGGGAGCAGAGCACGTCCTTCGGACCCGAGGTTCCTGCACTGAGATGCTCCCAGACCAAGGGAAGGCTGATGCATCACAATGACCTTCCTCCAGAGCTGATGGAGAGAAGAAGCATTCCCCTGGAACTGAAGCCCTGAACTTGGACTTGTAGCCTACCGGACTGTGAGAAAATAAATTTCTCTTGGTTAAAGGCATCCACTTGTATTTCTGTTAGAGCAGCACTAGGTGACTAAGAGAGTCCCCCCATTTCATTTCTTATTTGGGTTATTTGCATCCTCTCCTGTTATTCTTTTGTCAGTCTGGCCAGTGGTTTGTCGATTTTGTTGATCCTTTCAAAGAACCAACTTTTGATTTTGTTGATTCTTTCTATTGTTTTTATGTTGTCTGTTTCATTTATTTCTCCTCTGGTCTTTATTATTTCCTTTCTTCTGGTGGCTGTGGGCTTTTTTTGCTGTTCTCTTTCTATTTGTTCAAGTTGTGTAGTTAATGTTTTGATTTTATCCTTTTCTTCTTTTTTGATGTGTGCATCTACTGCTATAAATTGTCCTCTGAGGACGGTCTTTGCTGTGTCCCAAAGGTTTTGGTATGGTGTGTTTTCATTCTCGTTTGATTCTAGGAATTTTTTGATTCCGTCTCTGATTTCTTCTGTTACTCAGTGGTTTCTAAGCAGGGTGTTATTCAGTTTCCATGTAATTGATTTTTTTTTTTCCCTTGCTCTTCCTGTTGTTAATTTCTAACTTGATGGCATTGTGGTCAGAGAAGATACTTTGTATTATCTCAGCGTTTTGGATCTTGTTGATGATTGCTCTGTGGCCTAAGATGTGATCTATTCTGGAGAACTTTCCATGTGCATTGGAAAAGAATGTGTACTTTGCAGCTGTTGGGTGAAGTGTTCTATATGTGTCTGTGAGGTCAAGTTGGCTGATTGTGCCCTTTAGGTTTTCTGTATCTTTCTTTCTAGATGTTCTGTCCTTTATTCAGAGTAGTGTGTTAAAGTCTCCTACTATAATTGTGGAGCTGTCAGTTTCTCTTTTCAGTGCTGTTAGAGTTTGTTTTATGTAGTTTGGAGACCTGTCATTGGGTGCATAGATGTTTATTATGGTTATGTCTTCATGTTGGATCGTCCCTTTAATCAAGATATAGTGCTATTTGTCTATTATGGTGGATTTTGTTTTAAACTATTTTATCTGAGATTAATATGCCACTGCTGCTCTTTTTTGGTAGCTGTTTGCTTGATTTATTTTTTTTCCATACTTTGATTTTTAATAAATTTACATCTTTGTTTCTAAGATGTGTCTCTCGTAGGCCATGTATTGATGGATTCTGTTTTTTTATCCATTCTGTCACTCTCTCTTTATGGGTGTATTTAGGCCATTTATGTTCAGTGTAATTATTGATAGGTATGGGTTTATTGCTGTCATTTTGTAGTGCTTTTTTTTGTGGTGCTGATGTTTTCTTTGTTCCTCTTTCTCTCCTGGGCAGAATTCCCTTTTTTGTGGGGGTTTTTTTTTTCTTTTTTTTTCTTTTTCATTTCTTTTGTTTTTGTAGATTTTTTTGTTGTTGTTGAGACTTTGTGTTTTTCCTCTTTATTTTGATGAGTAGGTTTGTTAACTTTCTTTGTGGTTACCTTGAAATTTACCCTCATCTTCCTAGGTTTGATCTAGTCTATTATTACTTAGTATCGCCTTGCCTTCCTCTTCATTAGAATATTCTACACCTACACCATTTATTCACCCTTTTATTGTTTGATGTTGTTGTCATTTACAGATTAACCTCTCTGGTTCCCTGTTGTAGTTCTTTTGGTTTTGGATAGTCCTTGAGAGTTATTTACTAGTTTGGTATCTGGCTGTACAATCTTGCATCCTAGATTCAGCCTGTGGTCTGATGTTGTTTGTTCTCAGACCGAAGGACTCTCTTTAATGATTCTTGTAAGTGTGGTTTGGTTTTTACGTAGTCCCTTAATTTCTGTTTATTTGGAAATGTCCTAATTTCACCATCATATTTGAACGAGAGTTTTGCGGAATATATTATTCTTGGCTGGCATTTTTTTCTTTCAAGGTATCATATATGGCGTTCCATTGTCTTCTTGCCTGCATGGTTTCTGCTGAATAATCCGAGCTTAGTCTTATTGTTTTCCTTCTGTATATGACTTTTCATTTTTCTTGAGCTGCTCTCAGTGTTATTTCTTTGTCTTTGGTTTTAGCAAGTGTGATTATGATATGCCTTGGTGATTTTCTTTTGGGGTATATCCTGTATGGGGTTCATTGAGCTTCTTGGATGGTCAACTTTTCATCTTTCATAATATTGGGGAAGTTTTCTGTCAGCAGTTCTTCGATGATCCTCTCTGTGTTTTCTGTTTTCTCCCCATTTTGGAACTCCGATTTCTCGGAAATTTTTGCTTTTGATTGTATCCCAGATGATTCTCAGGGTTTCTTCATTTTTCTTCTTTCTTTTTTCTGATTCTTCCTCAAACAGAGTTGTATCCAAGTGTTTGTCTTCAATTTTGCTGATGTCTTTCATTGTTTCAAACCTGCTCCTCAGCCCTTCTATGACACTGTCCATTTCTGAAATCTTGTTATCTTTTGGATTTTTAATTGTTGTTTTTGTATGATTTCTAGTTGTGAATTTATTTTGGCAATTTGTTCCTGTATTATTTTCCTGAATTCTTCCATTTTTTGGTCTGTATTTTCCATGAATTTGTCTGCTTTTCCCATGAAGTTGTCTGTTTTTTCCTCATTTTTATCTGTTTTTTACTTCAACTCTTGGATAGCTCTGAATAGTAGAGATTTGAATTCCCCAGGTAATTCTGGTGCCTTTTCTTCTACTGGAAACTCATCCGGTGTTTTATTTTGGATGTCTGCTGGAACCATCCTGCCCTGTTTTTGTAATGTTTTGCTATTGTCTGCTGTTTTCGGGGCATTCAGTAGTTATTTTTCTCGTTTATTGATTATAGATTTGTTTGTTTCATCCTGCTTTTTTGTTTTATTTGGTTATGTCTGAGCAGGTGGGCTGTGCGTTCTTTGTTGTTTACTCATCTGTGGGCATGATAGTTTTCACCTCCTTGTCCAATGGACAGGGTCAGTCACTCACCTATGGTGCAAGCAGAGGAGGTCAGCTGTAGGAGAGTTGCTGGGATGGGTCATTTGTGGCACGTAATAGGGCCTACAGGGCGGGCCAGGAATCAGTGCAGGGCAGGTTCCGGTAGGCCGTGCCTGTGCTGCTCAGGGGTGTGATGTTCAGCACATGGTGCAGGTAGGCAGAAAGGAAGGGTGAGATTGTGATGTGTGGAGTGGTTATACTGTCTCCTGCTGGGAGCTCCGTGAAGCTGCATTCCGGTATTCCCTGTTTTCCCATCTCCATCAGGAGTCCAAGATGGCAAATCTTTGCTGCATTAGTTGATAGGGGACCTCCACTCATAATGCTCCTCGGTGTCTTCTCTCTGTCAGTTTCTTATTCCATTCGGTGCTTGGCTGAGTTCTTTATTTCATCACTTGATGCTTAGGGTTGCAGGATTGACGTTTGTCTCTGTTTGATTAGTTTTTTGGGTCTTTGCTGTGGAGTAACGGCATGGTGCTTCTGTCTATAACACCGTCTTGCCCAGAAGTGCCCCATTTTAACTATTTTTAAGTGTACAATTCAGTGACATTAATTACATTCACCATGTTGTGCCACCATGACCACTATCCATTTCTAGAGTTTTTCATCACCCCACACATAAACCCTGTAGCCCTTGAGCTATAACTCCCATTCTCCCCTGTCCCAGCCCCTGGAAATCATTGATAAACTTTAGTCTCTATACTAGTGATTTCATATATGTGAGATCATGTAATATTTGTCCTTTTGTATCTGACTTACTTCACTCAGTATAATGTTTTCAAGGTTCATTCATGTCATAGCATAGATCAGAATTTTGTTTCTTTTTATGGTTAAATAATATTCACCATAATATTTTATACTTTGACTTTCTCTTTTAAAATCTTTTGTCATATAGAATTCATTTTGATGTAAGGAGCAAGGTAGGAATCCAACTATACTTTTCTTCAAATGGCTTTCTAGCTATTTCCACACTACTCAATGAGTAACCATCTTTCTTCTCCCTGATTTAGAATAGCATCTTTATCATATGCCAAATCCCTATGTGTATTTTGTCTATTTCTGAACTCTTTATTCTGTTCGTCTTCTATAACAGACTTCTAATTATTATAACGTCAAATACAGGTTTTAATCTCTGGCAGGGCTAGACCCAAAGAATTCCCTGTTCTTTTTTTAGGATGGTAAGGACGGTTGAGAAGAGGACTAGCAAGGAGGCAGGTCAGAAATTGAGGATCAGGAGGAAGGGAGGGTAACGGATGGGGCACGGTCCCTGAGAAGATGGAAGGGGTAATCCTCAGCATCCAGGTCAAAGGATTAACCTTCGGAGGCAGAAGACATCTCTCCTATTGTAGCCTGAGCATATAAATAAAGGATGGACGTAAATACAGGGTACATTATAGGTCGTTGCCAAGGAGCTGAGGGAGTTTCCATTTGATTGCTTCTATCTTTTTATGAAGCTCACTGGGTAGTGCAAATGGTTTGCTCTCAACTACTAATCTAAAGGTTGGTGGTTTGAACCCACCCAGTGATGCTGCAGAAGAAAGGCCTGGAAATCTACCATAAAGATTACAGCTAAGAAAACTCTGTGGAGCAGTTCTACTCTGTAACACATGGGATCACCATGAGTCAGAATCAACTCAACGGCAACTGGTTTGGTTTTTTGGTTTTTATCATTCTTTGAAGCTTGATGCTAGGGCATCTGCCCCAGGTGAGGGAGGGAGGAGGTAGAGTTGAAGGTTTGAGGTCAGTGGAGAAGGTTTAGTGAATATTCTTACAAATAAAGCTACCAGCTGCTCCTTGGAAACCCTATGGGGCAGTTCTACTCTGTCCTGTAGGGTTGCTGTGAGCTGAAATCAACTCGATGGCAATGACTTTGGTTTTTTGTTGGTTTATTTCTACGAAACACTGTTTGTTGAGTCGGAAAACATGTATAACATGAAGAATGTAACCAGTGTCACTGAGCAGTATGTGTAGAAATTGTTGGATGGGAACCTGTTTTTCTGCATACACTTCCACTGAAAATGTAATGAAATACTATTTTTAAAAAAAAAAAGAGTATACACACACATATCAAGGAGCTCTGGTGGCACAGTGGTTAAGCACTGGGCTGCTAACCAAAAAGTTGGTAGTTCGAACCTACCAGCTGTCTGCATGAGAACGATGTGGCAGTCTGTTTCCATAAAGATAACAGCCTAGGAAACCCTATGGGGCAGTTCTGCTGTGTCCTATAGAGTCACTATGAGTTGGAATCGACTCGATGGCAAAGGATTTGGTTTGGGTTTTATGGACCGTATATATCGGCTCCCTAAACATGTCGCCATATAGGAGGATCAGCTCACTGTAAAATGAGCTGGCCACAAAACCTAGTTTGCGCTCATACTCTTTGTCTCAGCACAGTCATTGTCATTGCTCCCTGTTGCTCTCAGGAGTATCCAGTTTAGGTGATAAAGTCCATGATCATCCTATTTATAGGTTAAGTCTGACATGAGCCAAGTTGAATGAATTAGTTTATTTGATACTTTTAAAATATTTAAGATTTGAAAGCATTGTTTTCTGAGAAAAAGCTAACTAAATTGTACATCCAGGAAAAGAGTGTGATCTATTCCACTTTATCTTACAGTTAAGGCCCTACAGCTCAGGCCTATTAACCTTCAGTCTGCCATGCTGATAGTGGTCGGTCATAAATGTACAAGTTTCCAAAGAGAAGCTATCAAGTAGGATCATAGAATTTCACATCAGGAACATACCTCAAAGATCATCTAGTGACCCTTTTTCTTTTTCATATGAGGAAACTGAAATCTAGAGAAGTTAAATGATTTGATTAAGATCTTATTGCTGTTCGCTGTTGAGTCTATTCCAACTCATAGTGACCCTGGTAGGACAGAGTAGAACTACCTGATAGGGTTTCCTAGGTTGTAATCTTTGCGAATCTCTAGGACAGAGTAGAGCTGCCCCATAGGATTTTCTGGGGTGTAATCTTTACGAGAGCAGGTTGCCAGGCCTTTTCTCCCACGGAGCTGCTGGTGGCTTCAAACCTCTGACTTTTCAGTTAGCAGCCGAGCACTTAACCATTGCACCACCAAGGCTTGCAGTCTTAGGCCTAGTTACAGAAAACTAACCAGAAACCAGATCTGACTCCCAATCCTAGGTTTTTTTCAGTTTACTTCTGATGAAAACTAATAGAAATAAATAATAATGTTCATAATTTTTGTGTAGCATATCAGTGCTTTCAGGCCTTAAAAATTAAGAAACATCATCTACCTCTGTGTGCTGCGAGATGGTCTTCAACTTCTGTTGTTCCTCGGATTACTACCCACTATACCATTTATCCCCGCAATAAAGACCAGCGATGGGAAGGTGAGTAATGACTTGTGTAAAATTGTTGAGACATTTCTAGACACTTTGTATCATTTTGTGAAGGGGGTGTTATATTTTTCATGGTAGTTTAAAGCATCTAATAATATTTTATTAGCTTTATCAAATCTATTACATGGTAATATTTAGATAAGCAAATATTTGGTAAAGTTATAGTAATAAATCTCAAAGCCGAAAGTTGGTTTGTGGAAACTAAAATAAGGTATACACTTGTACAGAACCTACGAAAACATCAAACTAATACAATAATATATGCAATATAATTACCATGCAAAACAGTGGTAATTTCCATAAATAATGCTCTAAACCGTAGTGGGTGTTAGTAAACCCAGAATGTGGTTTTTATCAGGTCATGTTAATCCCAGAATCTTGGTTTTTCTTCCCTCCCAGGAGTGAACATGGAGAGGTTTGCAGAGGAAGCGGATGTGGTAATAGTTGGTGCTGGCCCTGCAGGGCTTTCTGCAGCTGTTCGTCTAAAGCAGCTGGCCACTGAGCATGGAAAGGATATCCGCGTGTGTCTAGTGGAGAAAGCTGCTCAGATAGGAGCTCATACTCTCTCAGGAGCTTGCCTGGATCCATGTGCTTTTGAAGAACTGTTCCCAGACTGGAAGGAGAAAGGAGTATGAAAATGGGTTTTTTATATAAACTGATTTTAGTTGTATCTCTGTTTCCAAATTACTGGACTACGGAAAACCCTTTTCATGTAATTCTGTCTCTTAGAGGATAGTTGTAGATATATGTTATTTTAATTAAAAAGGGAAAAGAAAGAAAAGATTGAATCATATCAGATATAAATTTTAAGATATTAACTCATTTTTATATAATGTCTTCTACATCTTCTATTTATATACTAAATTTATCAGAAGACATTTTCTAGAGAAGACCTTTGAATATTTCTACCAAAAAAAGTATAGCATTTTCTATTTTGATAGTATTTTTTACATATATATATACACACATATATATAAAATTTAAAATAGAAATCTCCTGCCAGCCCAGATGATCGTCTTTGTGAATACAGAAAGAAAGAAAGAAAAGAATTTTATTACTGAATAAGCATTAAACCAGAATGTAATGCCCATCATCTGCAGCCCACCCCTCAAGAGAGAAAGATACCTCAGCCATTTTTTTATTTTTTATTTTTATTTTTTAATTTATCTGTTTTTCTTGCAAATATACACAGCCAAACATGCACCAATTCAACAATGTCTACATGTACAATTCAGTGACATTGATTACATTCTTCAAGTTGTACAATCGTTCTTACCCTTCTTTTCCAAATTGTTCCTCCCCCACTAACATAAACTCATACTCTTAAGTTTGTTATCTAATCTTTCGAGTTGCTATTGTCAATTGGATCCCCTATAAATAGTTCTTAAAAGAGCACAATGCTTAAGGCAGACATTCTTTACTAGTTAAGCGAAACTATTGTTTGGTTTTAAGAAAACTTCAGGAGATATTTTTGGTTTAAGGTTTAAAGATTATCTCAGAGCAGTCGTTTAGGGGGTTTATCTAGCCTCTATGGCTCCAGAAAGTCTGGATTCCATGAGAATTTTAAATTCCGTTCTGCATTTTCCTCCTTTTGATCCGGATTCTTCTATAGAATCTTTGATCACAGCATTCAGTAATGGCAGCCAGGCGCTATCCAATTCTTCTGGTCTCATGGCAGAGGAGGCAGGTGTTCATGGAGGTAATTAGCCATGCATTCTGTTTCCTCCTCCTATTCCTTACTTGCCTTCCTCTGTTGCTGCAGGTGAGTAGGGACCAATTGTTGTGACTTGGATGGCCTCTTGCAAGCTTTTAAGATCCCGGGCACTACGCAGTGAACAAGGAGGTAGAACAGAAGCAATAAACGTGATATTAGGCCAGTTAACTGGAATGTCCCATGAAACCATGACCCTAAGCCTCCAAACCAAAAAACTAAATTCCATGAGATGTTTGGTTGTATATAAGCGGCCTCAGCAGCTGCTCTTTTTGTTATTGTTATGAAAATGTATATCACACAGCATTTGCCAGTTCAACTTTTTTCAGGTATACAGCTTATTGACATAAATTAATCGGCTGTACAACCCTTACCCTTAATCAGTGTGATTTTTCCGTCACTGTAAATTGAAACTCAGCACTCCATAAGCAGTAACTCTTCCCTTTCCCCTCCCTCCCGTCCCTGGTAACCACTAATAAACTTTGGTTTCTATACATTTGTCTGTTCTTACGTTTTTATGTAAGTGAGGGCGTACGATATTTGTCCTTTTGTGGTTGACGTATGTTACTCTGCATAGCGTCCTCCAACTCTACGCATGTTGTAGCATGTATCAAGACTTAGTTTCTGTTTCTGGCTGCGTAGTATTCCATTGTGTGTATCAGAAGTTATATAAATGTCATATAAAGTTCAAAACGTTCCATCAATGCCATCTGTATTTTTCCCATATGGAAGTAAATTGAATTCTGAAAAGTTCAGTTATGCTCTTAGTTATGAAATATCGAGCTCCAAGAAACCAGATCCCACATTTTGTCTGTGCATTCATCCGACGACAGGCGTCTAGGTGGTTTCCACCTTTGGCTCATGGGAATAATGCTGCAGTGAACACACCTGTACACGTGTCTGTTCGCGTCACTGTTTTCAGGTCCCTTGGGCGTATTCCTAGCAGTGAAATTGCTGGGTCATGTGGTAGTTCTAGTTTTAGCGTTTTGAGGAATCATACCCTCATTCATTTATACAGCTAAGCAGCTACGGCGTTACATACATGTAAATTATCTTTACGCGAAGGAAAAATAAAACTCCTCATAGCTTTTCCACAACAAGGAAGTTACAACTTGAAGCCAAGTGCCTGAGCTAAACTCTCACAGTGATGGGCACACAGGGCAGCATCCTCCTTGAGGTTCACTTCTCAAAGGGAGGCTTCCAAACCCCCCCAAGAAAGACGTTGCTGGGATGCAAAACGGGCAAGAAGCTTATGTATGGCGAAGAGACAAAGAGTGGGTTTACATATGTTTTACGGGAAGTGCTTCCGAAAGGAAGAGTTCTTTCTCTTTTGACACCAGGGAAAAGTTAGGTTTTTTTTGTTGTTGTTTGTATTTACCCTTACAAATATGAACTAAAAAGTTCCTTATCCTTCCTTCTTTTGTTTCTAGGCTCCACTTAAAACTCCTGTAACAGAAGACAGATTTGGAATTTTAACAGAGAAATATAGAATTCCTGTACCAATTCTTCCAGGTAAGGTATGATAAATAATCATAGAATCATAGAATTCTACAGCTATAAAGAACTACTTTTCATCTGGTCAAATCCCCTCCTTTTACAGATGAGAAAACTGAGGCCAGAGATTTGAAGGCTTTACTCAGTTATACAGCTAGCTGGTGGGAAAGCAGGACTAGCACCCAGTTCTTTTGTCTTCCAGTCCAGAAGAATTGAAATATAGCCTTGTAAGCCAATCAGGAATTTTTAATTTAGTGCTATAAATACTTTTTTAATTTGATAAATTAGGATTCTAGACCAAAATTGGAGAAAATAAGTTAAACTTATGACCGTTAGAATTTTTTAATTAAGTATTTATGTTTTTGAGATAGTTTATCAATAAAAAGTCAGATTAATAAAGCATCTATTTCTAGGTCTTCCAATGAATAATCATGGCAATTACATTGTACGCTTGGGACACTTAGTGAGCTGGATGGGAGAACAAGCAGAAGCCGTTGGTGTTGAAGTATACCCTGGTTATGCTGCTGCAGAGGTTTGGATAGTTTTTTTGTATTTAATATTTATAGGAAGTAATCTCTTGTTTATTTGAAAATAAATTGAGAATTTAAATATAGAGGTAGGGAAGTAAGTATTTTTAATAACCATAGAATTATAAAATTGCAAGATTCGAAGGAACCATCAAAAAGATCTAATCCCAGGAGTCCTTGAATTCTTTACATTGTACCTTCATCAAGTGTTTGTCCAACTCACGACTGAACAACAAAATAAGTCTCTGATGTTTGGACTGTTGGTCCTGTCTTCCTTACATTGAGTAGAAATGATCTCTCGTTCTGTACTGTGCAGAACGGATCTGAGCCCTCTTCCAAGGAAAGCATTCTAACTGTAATTAAGCCCTGCTCTCTCATCTCCCCGACCTTCACTCTCTTACTGGTTTTGTGGTTTTTGTTGTTATTGTTGATTTGTGACTTCAAAGACCCTGTGCGTTACAGAATTATTTTTGAATTGTTTTTTGTGGTTTGGGTGAGAGTTTACAGAGCAACAATTTATACACATTTTGTTTCATGACATTAGTTGAGTCCCCTCAGTGTGACAGCAGTGCACCCGTCCCTCCCTTCCATAGGGTTTTCTTGGCTGTAATCTTTACTGGAAGAGGTCGCCAGGCCTATTTCTTCCATGGTGCCGCTGGGTGGGTTCACACTGCCACCCTGTCAATTACCAGCCGAGGGCAAAGCTTCACGCTGGAGTTTTGTCTTTCCCAGACTGAATATTCTCGTTTTTTCAGCCATTGCATTACATAATTTGAGTTCCTTCAGTATTGTCATTGCCTGCCTCTTACTACGTTCTGTTTTACTTCCTTTATAAAGTGGCACCCAGAATAAACAATCTACCCCCAGGCTGGTGTGGAGCAGGGCTGTTCACCCAGAATAAACAATCTACCCCCAGGCTGGTGTGGAGCAGGGCTGTTCACCCAGAATAAACAAACTACCCCCAGGCTGGTGTGGAGCAGGGCTGTTACCACCTTTGTTTTAGAAACTACTTGCTTAGTTTCCTAGTGCCGCTGTAACAGCAATAGCAGAAATGGGTAGCTTTCTAGAAAATTTTATTTTCTCATAGTTTAGGAGGCTGGAAGTCCGAATTCAGAGCGTGGGTATAGGTCTGTTCCGGCTTCTGGTCGCCGGCAGTCCTCGGTTCCTGGGAGATCTTCACGTGGCAGCTGTCTTCCCTCCTTGTGCTTGCTGTCCCTGTGTCTGTGCCGCTCCTTATATGGCTCACACCTCCACTCATGTGGCTTGTTAATGTAGAAAAGAAACCCCTATTCCCAAATGGGAATACATCCACAGGTTTAGGGGACAGGCTTCCAGCACGTATTTTGGGGAGACAATCCGTAACACTGTTCTTCCGTTAATTTTGGAAGCCACATCACACTGTTGATTCACATTAAGTATTGCTGGGGAGATAATTAAAAATAAAATCTCTTTCCAACCAAGAAAAATCTTCTCCACAAATTATAGAGAAGAATGGAGCAGTTTTATTACTGAATAAGCATTAAAGCAGACTGTGATGTGGATCACAGACAATCCATGAGGGAGATTGCCAGGATGGAAAGATACTTCACCATTTTCTATAGCCAGGCAGATAAAATCCATTATGTACATGTTATTGTTGCTGTGTGCCACTGGGTCGACTCTTAGTCATAGCGATCCGACCTGTAGGGTTTCCTAGGCTGTAATCTTTATGGGAGCAGATCGCCAGGTCTTTTCTCCTGCAGAGCTGCTGGTGAGTTTCACCACATCTCTCAGATTAGTAAGGAAGCACAAGTAAGCCCGTGCATACCTTGCTTATTGGGTAGTCCACGCCCGTCTGTGTGCCAGTTCTGGGTACCCTGAGTCAGACTTCAGTTCTAGCTCACAGCCACATTCGTTTTCAAGGTATCAGATAAACCCTTTGTATATTCACCGCTCCGCGCCTGTGTGATTCCAGTGTACATTTTGAACTTTTCTATCCAAAGAGCATTTTCCACCAGAGAGGAAACAGATAATCAAGTGAGGGGTAAAGAGCGTTGCTGTTTGCCATCCTCAGAATTACACCATTTATCTGCTTTCCCCTTCCTTCTTGTTCCAAAACAGCTTCAAACATCTTTGGGCTGTCTCCAGCCTCTCCTTTCTTTTCTTTTCTGTTTTCTGGGGTCTTAGCTCATCGGGGACATGGGCTCTCCTGGCGCTGTTTCTCTTCCACCCACCGTCTCCCTAATTCAGATTCTATACGCAGGCTTTTGGTATCTGAACCCTCAGAGAGCTTTTTGTTTAATCTTATTTCTCTAGTAACCTCTCTAGTAAACTAGTTGCCCTTGAGTTGATCCTGACTCACGGTGACAGCGTGTCTGTCAGAATAGAGCTGTGCTCTATGGACTTTTCAGTGGCTGATTTTTCAGAAGTATATTGCCAGGCCTTTCTTCAGAGGCATCTCTGGGTGGACTCAAAGCTCCAGCCTCTCAGTCAGCCGTCGAGCGCTTTGACTGTTCGCATCGCCCAGAGACTCCAGCTTCTCTTGTAGCCTCCCCCTCTTCTTTTCGTCAAGATTGCGGCATTTTTTCCTCGTCATTTCCAACTGTTTGAGGTGCGTTCCTTTATGCTCTACAAGGGAGAACCTTCAAAACATGTCCCTCTAAACATTTTAAAGTCTGTTTTACGATGATTTAGGACACATGTTCACTTTCTAAAATCTAAGACTGTTCACTGTTTTCTTTTTAAGGTTAGTATGAATCTTAAAGTGATAACTGATCTATTTTTGTCTTTTTTAGGTTCTTTTTCATGAAGATGGTAGTGTAAAAGGGGTTGCCACTAACGATGTAGGGATACAAAAGGATGGTGCTCCAAAGGTAAATGTTTTAGTAGTTATGTACTTGGCAGAAACAGACAGACAAAAACTGAAATGACTTAAACTCAGTAATTTTGTCTTGCTACTAACTACACATTAAGTGGATGTTTAAATATAAAGTGGGGTTTTTCTCTCATTGTTAAGAAATTTAGAAGCAACTTTATAACAAACATGATTTAGGCAAATATATATTAAGAATAATTTTCTTAAAAGATAAAAGCATGAATCATTTACAATCATAAAATAAATACATGAAAGATTTTATATAACTCCTTAATGAGGGAATCAGTAAGACGTTCTAACTAGTTCAAAGGAAATTTCAAAAAATAGGCATGTATGTAGGCCATCAGTCAGCTGCATCTCTACCTCCACAATTTTCATTTCTGTGGTCAAGAATTGTTTGCATCAAATTCTCAACAAAATTCTAGCCAATAGAATTCAGCAACATATCAAAAAAATAATTCACCATGATCAGGTGGGATTTATACCAGGTATGAAGGGATGGTTCAACAGTAGAAAAACAATCAATGTAATCCAGCACATAAATAAAAGACAAGAACTACATGATCTTATCAATCGATGCAGAAAAGGCATTTGATAACGTCCAACACTCATTCATGATAAAAACTCTCAACAAAATAGAAATAGAAGGGAAATTCCTCACTATAATTGAGGGCATTTATACAAAGCCAACAGCCAGCATCATCCTAAATGGAGAAACTTTGAAAGCATTCCCCTTGAGAACAGGAACCAGACAAGGATGCCCTTTTTCACCACTCTTATTCAACATTGTGCTAGAGGTCCCTCGACAGCAATAAAGGGCATCCAGATTGGTGAGGAAGAAGTAAAAGTATCTCTGTTTGCAGATGATATGATCGTATACACAGAAAACCCCAAAGAATCCACAAGAAAACTACTGGAACTAATAGAAGATTTCAGCAAAGTTTCAGGATACAAGATTA
>NW_004444025.1:3988546-4085048 GCF_000243295.1 Trichechus manatus latirostris
CATCTAGGTCAATTGGCATAACAAAGCTTATTAAGAAAATGTTCTGCATCCTACTTTGGTGAGTGGCGTCTGGGGTCTTAAAAGCTTGCAAGTGGCCATCTAAGATGGATCAGTTGGTCCCAACCACCTGGTGTAAAAGAGAATGAAGAACACCAAAGACACAAGGAAAATATTAGCCTAAGAGACAGAAAGGGCCACGTAAACCAGAGACTTCATTAGCCTGAGACCAGAAGAACTAGATGGTGCCCGGCTACCACCAATGACCGCCCTTACAGGGAACACAACAGAGTCCCTGATGGAGCAGGAGAAAGGTGGGGTGCAGAACTCAAATTCTAGTAAGAAAACCAGATTTAATGGTCTGACTGAGACTGAAGGAACCCCAGGAAGCATGGCCCTGGATTCTCTATCAGCCCAGAACTAAAACAATTTCCAAGGCCAACTCTTCAGACAGGGATTGGACTGGACTGTGGGATATAAAGTGATACTCGTGAGGAGTGTGCCTCTTAGCTCAAGTAGATACAAGAGAGCAAAGGGGCAGCCTCTGTCCGGAGGTGAGATGGGAAGGCAGAGAGGGTTAGGAGCTGGTTGAATGGACATGGGGAATCAGGCCTGGAAGGGAGGAGTGTGCTGTCACCATAAGGGGAGAGCAGTTTGGGTCACATAACAATTTATGTATAAATTTTCATATGGGAGACTAACTTGAATTGTAAACTTCATTTAAACTACAACAATAAAAAAAAAAGAATTGTTTGCATCACTGTCAGTAGGCAGAGGAGTCTGTGACCTGGTTTTAATATCTTTTGGTAGATATAAAACTGATTGCTTTCCTCTCATTTAAAATATAAACATGGATGGTTTCCACGTTTTCACAGCTTGTATTTTGAATTTGCAAAAGATAATCCAAGAACAAAACACAAGTTAACATCTTAGTGAATTAAATTGTCTGATCGGTCACATGCTCAGCTGCTAACCGAAAAATTAGAGGTTCAGGTCCACCCAGAGGTGCCTCACAAGAAAGGCCTGGTGATCTAGTTCTGAAAAATCAGCTGTTGGAAACTCTGTGGAGCACAGTTGTATTCTGACACACAGTGGGTCACCATGAGTCGGAATTGACTCATCAGCAGCTGGTACTGTCATTCCCCTTGTTTTCCAGTGGCTTCCCTTCGCATTAGAATAAAACACGGGCCTACCCAAGACGCCCCACTTCTCCACCTTCACTCCTTGCTGTTCTTCACCTCCACTAGGTTGCTTCCTTGTGCCTGAGGACCATCCCACATGCTGCCCTTCATGCCTGGCATGTTCTCGCCTTCGTTAGTCGCTCTCCTTTACATTTTGGGATCTCACTTCAGATGCCATGTTTTCAGATAGGCCTTACGTGACCAGCAGTCTAAAATAGGTAACGTGGTTTTCCTGCCTCACACCAACATCACAGTGCCACATCTTACTAGTTTACTGGTGTTTATTGATAAGAAATTAGCAAGTAAAGTTGGCATTAACCAATTTTGGAAGAAACCTAAGTGACGCTTGGAAGGCAGACAGCTGACGGGTGGGAGAGGCAGTGCCTGGGTGAGCTAGAGTCACCTCCCAGTGCTGCCTTCCAGTGAGCAGTGGGCAGCCGGGAGACAACACTGCATCTAACCCGTCTGTTCAGAAGTCCGTGAGCAAAGTTTTTACTTGCATATATGTGGGCGACCTTCATGTCTGTTTATTTTCCAGCTGTATTACAAGCACCATGAGGGCCAGGGTGATGGAAGGTTGCTCTGCTGCCTAGTACAATGCCAGGCACATATTAGATTCTCAATAAGTTTCTGTTGATTGACAGGTTATCCTCATCTCTGACACTATTAGACAGAATTGGGAGTCTAGTGTCTCCTCCAGCACATCGTCCTGCTTCTCACTACTGCCTGCTGAGACAGCACATGGCAAAGCTCTTGTCTCCTCCCTGCCTCAGGGCCCTTTCTGATGGCTGCCTGGCTGCAGCAGAATCACATGGGGCCTGAGGGCGCAGCACGTCCAGCAGGGGGGCCCAGGAAGCTTGGTTTTTAGCCAGCCCCTCGGGCGGGGATTCTGATGCATAGCCAGGTTTGAAAACGACAATATTATTTCATATTGCTTCTCATAATGATAAAAGAATATTGTTGGTTATTCTTTTCTGTATTTAATAATGTGAGTTATAAATTATATTTTAGTCTTTAAAGAAATTTATTTGCAATATTACAAATGGGAGCACACAAATCCTGCCGTTCTGATACTTCATTTTTTGTTAGGTAAACTCTTAGGATATTTCTTCAAATGTATTTTTTTTTAATATTGTATACTTTGTACTTAAAAGTATTTATTATTTTATATATTGTTTTTATACAAAATAAAAGCTTAGAACAGTCTTAGTAATTGGAGCTCCATAATCTAAGTTCAAAAAAAAAAAAAAACACTTTAGTACCACAGTTTGGAGTAGGGAGGATCAAAGATTCCATTTACTCTGTTGTTCCATTCTCTGTTTAACCCGCTGTAGTTAGACCTTCCCTGCCATTTGGCTGAAACAGCTCTTGTTAAAGTCACAGGCACTGTTCATCTTGCCAAATCCGGTAGTCAGTTCTCAGTCTTCTGACTTGACCTTCCAGCAGCACTTGACACAGTTGGATAACTTTTTTTTTTTTTAATTGTGTTTTAAAGGAAGGTTTACAGTTCAAGTTAGTTTCTCGTACAAATATTTATACACACCCTGCTATGTGACCCTAATTGCTCTCCCTATACTGTGACAGCACAATCCTCCTTTCCACCCCGGATTTCCTGTGTCCATTCAACCAGCTCCTGACCCTCTCTGCCTTCTCATCTCGCCTCCAGACAGGAGCTGCCCATTTAGTCTCATGTATCTACTTGAGCTGAGAAGCACACTCTTCACGAGTGTCATTTTATGTCCCATAGTCCATTTTATGTCCCATAGTCCAGTCTAATCTTTTTTTCAAAAGTTGGCTTCAGGAATGGTTTGTTTTGGGCTAACAGAGAGTCGGGAGCCATGTCTTCCAGAGTCCCTCCAGTCTCAGTCAGACCATTAAGTCTGGTCTTTTTACTAGAATTTGAGTTCTGCACCCTGCTTTTCTCCTGCTCCATCAGGGACTCTCTGTTGTGTTCCCTGTCAGGGCGGTCACTGGTGGTAGCCGGGCACCATCTAGTTCTGGTCTCAGGCTGATGAAGTCTCTGGTTTACATGGCCCTTTCTGGCTCTTGGGCTAATACTTTCCTTGTGTTTTTGGTGTTCTTCATTCTCCTTTACTCCAGGTGGTTGGGACCAATTGATGCATCGTAGATGGCCACTCACTAGCTTTTAAGAGCCCAGACACCACTCACCAAAGTGGGATGCAGAACCTTTTCTTAATGAACTTTGTTATGAGATGTTCCCTGAAAGCATGGTCCCCAGACCCCCACCCCTGCTACTCTTTCCCTCGAAGATAACTTCTCTCTTGAAACGCGTTCTTGACTTAGCTCTTCACACCACCCTGTCTCTGGTTTCCTATCATTTCAATGGCCGCACCTCCTGTCGCCTTTGCTCTTCTTTCTGTTCTCCAAATATTGACGCCTTCCGGCTCAGTGTTATGTCCTTTATCTACGTTTCCTCCAGGGTTTAAATACCTTTTCTCTGAATACCAGAATCATATGTCCTACTGCTTATTCACTAGCTTTGCCCCATGTCTAACACCCACTGCCATCAAGTCAATTCCGACTCCTAGAGACCCTATAGGACGCAGTAGAACTGCCCTGTAGGGTTTCTAAGCCTGTAAATCTTTACAGAAGCCGACTGCCACATCTTTCTCCCGCGGAGCAGGGCTCATGGGTTCGAACCACCAACTTTTTGGTTAGCAGGTTACACTAACAAATTTAAAAGGAACGGTTGTATCTGTCGCTAACTAGACTATAGCGAAAAGGTCTTATAGACTGCTGTTGGAGATATGAATTGCTTCAGGCTTTTTGGAATGCAGTCTGTTTGAAATATCTATTAAAAACAGGTGTACCCTTTGACCTAACAGTGCCACTCCTGGGAATCTGTCTTAAAAGCACCAGTGTTGTAAGGCTGTATACAAGCATATTTATGTTCTATAACATTGCTTATAGTCACAGATAAACTGGAAACAGAGTGAATGGCTATTATGCATAGCAGAATGGCTGAAAAACCTATCGTATATCCACATGGGCTACTGTCCACCTGTTAAAGGGAAGGAAGTGAGCTATACAGTGACTTGAAAAGAATCTTGTAAGGTATTCAGTAAGAAAAGTAAGATACAACATGTATATTATATGATATATTTTTGTAAAGTAAATGAGGACCCAAAAAAGTTTACTTATATATGTGTAAGTATACATGTAAGTATCTCAGTATGTGTGTGTATATGTATTTGTGTAAAACTGTACAGACTAGGTTGTTAACATGGATTATGGATGAGTCAGGTATAATGAAGGGAGAGAGGCAAGAACAAAATTTTAAAAATGTACCCATGTAAACTTACTTAGAAGTTACCAATAAACATGAAAGATGTTCAGACTCCCTAGTAATCAAAGATATAAATTAATAATTCTCACTATTTAGATTTAAAATACTTAGCAATAAGGATAATTACCCGAGTAATAATAATAGTAAAACACTGGAACAACCTAAGAGTATTGTTGCTTACTTGGAATTGGTTGAAAACTTAGGGTATCACTAATGGCCCATGCAAACCACAGCCTCTTCTAACCTGAGGCCAGATAACTAGATGGTGCCCAGCTACCACCATGGACCATTCTGAACAGGGACACAATAGAAGGTCCCAGTCACAATGGAAGAAAAGTGTAGAACAAAACTCAAATTCATAAAAAAGACCAGACTTCCTGGACTTATACAAACTAAAGGAATCCCCGAGACTATCACCCTAAGACCTTTTAACCTGGAACTGAAGTCACTTCCGGGGGTCACCTTTTCAGCCAAATAATAGATTGGCCTGTAAAGTAAACAGTAACACCTGTTTTAGTCATCTAGTGCTGCTCTAACAGAAATACCACAAGTGGATGGCTTTAACAAAGAGAAGTTTATTCTCTCACAGTCCAGTAGGCTACAAGTCCACATTCAGGGTGTCAGCTCCCAGGGAATGCTTCTCTGTCAGCTCTGGAGGAAGGTGCTTGTGATGCATTAGTCTTCCCTCCGTCTGGGAGCATCTCAGCGCAGGAACCTTGGGTCCAAAGGACGCGCTCTGCTCCCAGCACTGCTTTCTTGGTGCTGTGAGGTTCCCATGTCTCTGCTTGCTTCTGTCTTTTATATCTCAAAAGAGAGTGGCTTAAGATACTATCCAGTCTTCTAGACCTCATCAGTATAACTGCCACTAATCCATCTTATTAGATCATAGTGATTGAATTTACCACACATAAGGAAATCACATCAGATTACAAAATGGTACACAATTATACAATAATGGGAATCATGACCCAGCCAAGTTGACAGATATTTTGGGGGGACACAATTCAATCCATGACAACCCCTGTGAGGAGTGTGCTCCTTTAAACAATCAACTATATAAGACCAAATGGTCAACATTTATCCCAAAGCAAATATGAGAAGGGAAGGAGGGGCAGGGAAGCTGGATGGATGGAAATGGGGAAGATGGAGTTGAAAGGGTGAGAGCTGCTGGCCCACTGTGGGGATTATAACCAATGTCACGAAACAGTTTGTGTATGAATTGTTGAATGGGAATGTGATTTGCTGTGTAAACTTTGACCTAAAACAAAATATTCAAAACATTAGGAATATCTATTCAGGCATTAAAAATGAGTGCTTGCTTTATTTGGTGTATACTGCCTTAGGTAAATGTCACAGCAAAAATAGTTTTAAAAAAGTATGTACAATATAAACTTATTTTTTGTATGAATGTGTCTGCATAGACACAAATATGTGAACAGAAAAATATTGGGAAAGATATTTCATAGGAGACTTTTCTAATTATTTTTTTCTTTATTCAGTAACTACTGATTACCTACTATGTGCCACACATAAGTGCAAAAAACAAAAAAGGCTTCCATTGTAGCTTTTTATATACTAGGGAAAAACATTTCAGTTTTACAATATATGTCCAACAATAGGGAACAAGTAAAAATGAAAAAAGCAAGTAGCTGATCCTGTTTGTGTTAGAAGGCTATGTATGGTTTCCTATTCATGAAACTTTTTGGGAATGATTCACAAGAAAGCTATTACTAGCGGGTTTTGTTTTAAATGTCAGGCCTGGAAAATCAGGAACAGTGGGAAAATGGTCTTCCCATTTTATATTCATACATAGAGAAAATTTTTTAGCATGCTTTGTTTGCTTTTTAAGTTTGTACAGATTTAACCAATCAATTCTGAAGGGAAAAAATACAACAAACGACACAAGATATAAAATTTAAAGTCCACTTAAAACAATGCTTTTAGTTTTATTTCTAATATTATATATTTGCTGTGTCTCTTCTGTACTGGAATCAGAATTCAATTCAAAACTGATCTGAATATGAATATATATTTTTAATTTTATTGTTTTAGGTGAAAGTTTACAGTGCAAATTAGTTTTTCATTCATAAGTTTATACACAGATTGTTTTGTGACATTGGTTGCAGTCCCCACCATGCGTCAGCACTCTTCCCCTTCCTCTTCCCACCCTGGGTCTCCGTGTCCATAGGCAGGGAAACCCGCCCTTCCTGCCTTCTCATCTTTGCTTTTGGGCAGGTGTTACCCATTTGGTCTCATACTTGACTGAACTAAGAAGCACGTTCCTCACGTGTGTTATTGTTTATTTTATAGGCCTGTCTAATCTTTGGCTAAAAGGTGGACTACGGGAGTGGCTTCAGTTCTGAGTTAGCAGGGTGTCTGGGTGCCAGTCTCGGGGGTTCTTCCAGTTTGTCAGACCAGTAAGTCTGGTCTTTTTTTGTGAACTTGAATTTTGTTCTACAAGTTTCTCCTGCTCTGCCCGGAACCTTCTATTGTGATCCCTGTCCCAGTGGTCGGTGGTGGTAGCCAGGTACTATCTAGTTCTTCTGGGCTCAAGCTGGTGGAGGCTGTGGTTCATGTGGTCCGTTAGTCCTTTAGACTAATATTTTCCTTGTGTGTTTGGTTTTCTTCATACTCCTTTGCTCCAGAGGGGATGGGACCAATAGATGTATTATGGATGGTCGCTTGCAAGCTTTTAAGACCCCAGATGCTACTCACCAAAGTAAGATGTAGAACGTTTTCTTTATGAACTATGTTATGCCAGTTGACCTAGATGTCCCCAGAGACTATGGTCCCCAGCCCTCAGCCCCTGTAACTCAGTCCCTTAAGATGTTTGGATGTATGTGTCTGGGAAGCTTCTATGACTTTACCTTGGTCAAGTTGTGCTGCATTGCCCTGTATTGTATGTGTTGTCTTTACCTTCACCAGAGTTAACTTGTGTGCTATTTAGTGATTTCCTCACCCCCCGCCATCCTCCCTTGTAAACATCAAAGATTGTTTTTTTCTATGTGTAAACCTTCTCTTGGGTTTTTATAATACTGGTCTCTAATAATATTTGTCCTTTTGTGATTGACTTATTTCACTCAGCATAATGCCCTCCAGATTCATCCATGTTGTGAGATGTTTCATGGATTTATCATTGTTCTTCATTGTTGGCTTAGTGTTCCATCGTGTGTATGTACCCTAATTTGTTTATCCATTCATCTGTTGACGGGCACTTAGGTTGTTTCCATCTTTTTGCTGTTGTGAATAATGCTGCAGTGAACATGAGTGTGCATATGTCTATTCATGTGATGGCTCTTACTCCTCTCGGATCTATTCCTGCGAGTAGGATTGCTGCATCACGTGGTATTTCTATTTCTAGCTTGGTAAGGAGTCGCCATGTTGTTTTCCATAGTGGTTGTACCATCTTGCATTCCCACCAGCAGAGCCTAAGAGTTCCACTCTCCCCGCAACCTCGCCAACATCTGTTATTTTCTGTTATTTTGATTAGTGCCAGTAATGCTGAGATGAGATGGTATCTCATAGTGGTTTTGATTTGCATTTCTCTAATGGCTGGTGATCGTGAGCATTTCCTCGTGTGTCAGTTAGCTGCCTGAAAGTCTTCTTTGTTGACATGTGTGTTCATATCCTTTGCCCAGTTTTTAGCTGTATTATTTGCCTTTTGTTGAGGTGTTGAAGTCTTCCATAGACTTTAGGGATTAGACCCTTGTCAGATATATTGTTGCCATAAATTTTTCCCCATCTGTAGGTTTTCTTTTTACTCTTTTGGTGAAGTCTTTTGATGAGCATAAGTATTTAATTTCTAGGAGCTCCCAGTTACCAAGTTTATCTTCTGGTGTCTGTGCACTGTTACGGTTTGTATTGTATTTATGCCGTGTATTAGGGCCCCTAGTGTTGTCCCTACTTTTCTTCCATCATCTTTATCACTTTAGGTTTTATACTTAGGTATTGTGACTCTATTTTAAATTGTCAAATATTGCAATTCAGTATTTCTAAAATGTTTTTGCTTTTATAGACAACATTTGAAAGAGGACTAGAACTACATGCCAAAGTCACAGTTTTTGCAGAAGGTTGCCACGGACATCTAGCCAAGCAACTATATAAGAAGTTTGATTTGAGGGCCAGTTGTGATCCCCAAACCTATGGGATTGGACTAAAAGAGGTATCCTGATTTTCAGATAATATTTCAGATAGAAATTGTGATTAAAGTTTAAAACTTACCCATCTGTATATAGGATGAACAGTTTGCTTCGATTGTGGGAAGGGGTAGGATGGAGTTTCATTGAAGTAGAACATGTGTACTCTAAAGTAACAGATCTTAAGTTTACAGCTAGATTAATTTTCACAAGGTAAACACACCCATATAGCTGCTGCTCAGATCAAGAGAGAACATTACCAGCATCTCAGAAATCTCATCTCTTCAGCACTTTCCTGTAATCACATGAAAGTGTTAGCAATTTGAGAACCTAATTGATGCCTTAAGGAGTTCATAATCTTTCTGATCTCTGTCGTCTTTTTTTTTATTGTATACTTTATACTGTATTTTTACGAAAATACTGCACACTTTCTACGTTTGTTTGCCAACTGCGCCCTCCCCCATGAGGTATTTTCATAAGCGCCGTTATGCCAATTTTTTTTCAATGTTGCAGTAAAAAAGATTAGCATAGCACGCTTACAAAAGTACCTTGTCAGGGGAGGGCACATTTAGCCAACAAACCTAGAAGATGCAAGTTATTTGTGTAAAAATACGGTAATCCTTTATTTTTATGGTGAAAAACAGGCTTAAAGAAATTAAGTAACTTCTTCTAGGTAACAGAACTTGTCTAAGTGACAGACACTATATTACAGAATTTTTTCCTTTCCTCCAGCCCTCATGCCCCGACTCAGCCACTAATGGCCAACTCTCCCATCTTCTCTGAGTTCTCCCAATCCTCTCCCCACTTCTACTAACTCAGCATCATTCTGAGACCTGTTCTCCCCATAATCTCAACCACTAATCACTTGCCTCTCAAAATGAACCTAAGTATCTCATTCCCAAAAGGCTTGCTTAACTTTCTGTTAAACAGATTAGTTAGAGTCACCTTTCTTATGTAACATTTTCATTTTAAAACAGCTTTATGAAGGTTTGGTTTGGTTTGATGAAGGCCAGTGTCTTGGTCCAGAGGCTCCCTGGTAATAGGGGATGAGGGATGGGGTACTAAAACTGTGCTTCCTTTTTCAAAAAATAGTGACTCTTTGAATTTTTTACGCTTTCTTTTGGAACTCTAACCTCCTGGAACTAGCCACTTTTATTTGCTCTCTATTCTTTCTTATAAACTGATGGGAAGCCAAAATCTGCTTTCTAATCTGTTGTAGGAGTAGGGAATTACTATTATTTTAACTGTGGTAAGTATATCTATAATAGAACATTTGCCAGGTCGGCATTTTTTATACGTAAATTCAGTAACATCAGTTACATTCCTGATGCCATGCGGCCATCACGACGGTCCAGTCCAGATTCTTCCATCACCCTTCACCCTCAGCAGCTCAGCACCCAGTAAGTGGTGACTGTCCCTTTCTTCCTCCCTGCTGTCCCCAGGAACCACAGTTCCGACCTGTTTGTTAACTGAGTCATCGTGCTATAATTTGATATAATTCTTGGATGTCTGGAGCGCTCTTTTTGTGTTTCTCATCTTTACAGGTTTTTCATTCGTAATTTTCATAAATAAGACATAAAATTTAGCATGTTTGATGTATTGCGGTGACATAGAACATTGAAGTAATACTCCAGGACTTTTTGTATTTTAAGTTGTGGATTATTGACGAGAAGAAGTGGAAACCTGGGAGAGTAGATCACACTGTTGGCTGGCCCTTGGACAGACATACGTATGGAGGGTCTTTCCTCTATCATTTAAGTGAAGGTGAACCCATGGTAGCTCTTGGCCTTGTGGTAAGTTCTGTCCCTGCATGGAAAGTTCTACCGTTAGAGTCATAGGATCATTAGTGTTCTAAAACGAGGGTTTTGAATCTGGAGAATGAAAATGCTTTTGATGTAAAGCTTCTGATTTCATCAGTAGTGTATGTGAAGCGCTATAGCTGTTACAGACACTGCTCTACTTACATCACGTAGCTATGGTAATGGTAGGTACTGCAGGCAGGGCACTGTGCCAAGTGTTGGACTAAGATTTCTAAGTAAGCTTCATAGGAATCCTATGAAATAAGTGTATCCTTATTTTACTGATGAGAAAACTGAGATCCAGACAAGTTAAACAAGTTCCCAAATACACAGACTAAATGATAAAAAGGAGCCCTGGTGGCACAATGGTTAAGCACTTGGCTGCTAACCACAGGGTTGGCAGTTCAAACCCACCCAGTGCGAGAAAGACCTGCCGATCTGCTCCTTTAAACATACAAAAAAAAAAAAAACCCACTGCCATCGACTCAATTCCAACCCATAGCGGCCCCATAGGGTTTCCAAGGCTGTGAATCTCTACGGAAGCAGACTGCCACCTTCTCCCTGCAGAGCCGCTGGTGGTTTCCAACCTCCAACCTTTCCGTTAGCAGTCGGTTACTTTAACCACTGCGCCACCAGGGCTCCTTATACAGCCTAGAAGACCCTGTGGGGCAGTTCCACTCTGTCACACTGGGTCACTGTGAGTCGAAAATCAGCAACAAATGACAAAGTTAGTATTCACACTGAACCTGTCTGACTTCAAAACCCATTTCCACTGCCGTATGCTGTCATTGAGGAGATCGGTACTGGGTTTAAACCTGGATCCTTTTTGAAACTCAAGCGGTTCCTCATTTCTTGGCCACCTCCATCCCTGCAGTAAATTCCATCCTCAGCAGTACAAAGAATGGAAAACTTAACACTGAAGAGCTTCTGCCCCTTGATATTTTAGTGTCACGATTAGACTTGTATATATTGTTAAAGTTAGGCATTATTGGTTTGTTTTGACTCCTAGTCATACGTTTTGTGTATCACCTTTGTGCACTTAATTCCAGTGACTTAATCTTACTAAAGCAAAAGATTTGATTATTATTTCAGCACTTTGGAAATGCATTGTAAAACGTAACCTTTTATATTTCTTGTCCTCTTTTTCTCTAAGTGTGATTACATCCTTTTTCTTCATTTTGTATAAGGTAGTATAGATTATTAGTTTATTTTTAGAGTTGGTATTGATAAATGAATAATTATAATTCCTTTTGTAGAAACAATCTGAGATGCTTACCTACAGATATTTTTCTAATTTGGACTTTGACTTCCAAAGCTCTCTTTCTTTTCCAAACAGATTTTATTCAGTTGTTTACTTAAATGAGGGTTATTGCATATGTTTCTCCAGATACTTTCAGTATAAGAAATTGATCTTATATGCTTTATGATAAATATTATTTTCAAATGGCTTAGATTTTAGCTTGATTTAATTTGAAATAAAAATATTTCATTGTATAAATATGTCAAATTTAAATATAAAATTTTAAAGGTTGGTCTAGACTATCAAAATCCATACCTGAGCCCGTTCAGAGAGTTCCAGAGGTGGAAACACCACCCCAGCATTCGGCCAACACTGGAAGAGGGAAAAAGAATTGCATATGGAGCCAGAGCTCTCAATGAAGGTGGTTTACAGGTAACTTTTCCACATTTTTTATTCCGTATTTCTATATTGTAATTGAGCAATGAAAAATATAATGTAACAAACTTAGATAAAGAATAAAGAATTATCTACAGGAGAAGAATTTAAGGAATTAAGCAAAGCACCTAGTGTTTATAAAACTCTTCTACACAGTAGTTTTCTAGCTTAATGAGAATCCTTAAGTGGCATATGAGTTTATTTGAACAGTATGACTATATTCTGTAACATTTAGACAGTATGGCTGTGTGTTACACAAGGACCCGTTAAATAAATTACACCATGAATTTAGTGTGAAGAATATATTGGTCTCTAGAAATAAACTCATGGCCCTTTTTTGTTTGTTGGTTTGTTGTTTTTAACCAGACAATAAAAACAATGTGATCTATTTCCCTTTATTCTTTAGCTGCCAGGAAACTCAGAGACAAATTTAGTTTTTAGCAGAGGTAATTCATCCCAAATGCCTAACAATATCCATCCATGTCTTTTAGGTGGCTTCTGTTAAGCTTTCACCCTTAACTGCCTTATTCTAGTACATGTTCAAAATCTTATCAAATGCAGTTAATGTATTCTGTATATACCAGTTAAACATGAAGCAAGACCTAGTAGCTATGATAAAAGCTGTTAGTACTGTTGTAGAAATAGTATCAGACAGGCAAGGTGTGGATCTAAATATCGGCGCTGAAACTTACACAAAATGATTTTTCATTTAAGAGAAATGAAAATGACAGTTAAGAGGAAGCTGCCTAACTTCTCTGGCTTTAAGGGACCATCTGTAAAATAAAAGTGGTCCCTTCTGTCTCTGAAATTCAAGGACTATAGGACCATTTTAGAAATTGGATTTTGTTTGTTTTAAAAGTCACAGATAACCTTTAAAATTCTAAATAATTTATTACTGTCACAATAATTCATAACACCATAAAATAATTCATAAAATCATATCTAAATTATATAATCACCACTAGACCTTGAAATAACATTGTCCCTTAATTCTATGGTTATGGAATTCTCATCAGGTTGATTTTTTTCTAGATTCATTTGCTACATACATTTATTGAAGTGCCTAACTATGCCAAGTCCATTAAATGCCTTTGACTTATCCATAATATCTACTGTCAGTCCAGTCCTACTCTTTTATAGTATAATGGTTTCAGTATATTCACTAGTGCATACAGATTCTTACATAGAAACTTCTACACTACGCACTTCAACATCTCAGATCATTTGCAAATTGGGAGGAAGAGATGAACACATATACACACACCAAACCAAAAAAAGCCAAACCCATTGCCATCAATTCCGACTCAGAGAGACCCTAAAGGACAGTGTAGAACTGCCCTATAGAGTTTCTGAGGCTGTAAATCCTAATTTAATTAGCCAGAGATTCAGAAACTTACATCCAGTAAATTCTGGAAGACCTTAAAACCGAGAAACCAAGCCTGTTGCTGTCGAGTTGATTGTGACTCAGAGCAACCCTGTAGGACAGAGTAGAACGGCCCCATAGGGTTTCCAAGGAGCAGCTGGGGGATTCCAACTGCCAACCTTCTGGTTAGCAGCCGTAGCTCTTAACCACTGCGCTGCCAGGGCTCCTTGAAGACTTTTAAGAGGCTATAATTTGGAATATTCAGTTATTTTCAAACACCCTTAAACCTTTTAACTTAAAACATACACACTTATATTCATGTGTCAGTCTTCTGGTGTAGGGTCAAGGCCTTTTGAGAATGGACTTACGATTGGTGTTCTCTGTTATTTTTCTTCCATAAACCGTATCCATAATGCATCATATATGATTTCCAGTACTGGTTTAATGTGGAACAAGAATGTAGACACTTGCAAAGCAGTTGCAGTAAGAAGCCTTCCAGATTTTGGTATCTTTTCTCTCCCAGTCTTTTACTACTGTCATATCGAAAACTAATTTGACAGTGTATTTTGGGGGATTCCCCTTATTCAGTCTTTACAAAGCATTCAACTTAGTTTTCACAGAAACGGTTCTTGCTTCTAGTGCTCATAATTCTTTTGATATACAGTAAAACCTACAAAAGCTGGAACCTGTGTAAGGTGGAAACCTGTTAGAGAAGGAAAACTCAAAATACTTTCCAGTAATAGAGAGCAACAGAAAAGCCATAAGACTGCCCTCTGTCAGAGGTGGAAAACTTGGCAAGACCTGGAAATACAAGGCAGTCCCATTGAGTTCCAGCTCTTATAAGTTTCACTGTACATTTCTATTAAATTGTGTAATTACAGTAACAACTAAAATTGTCAAAAATATGTTCAGGAAAATAATTAAGCACAAAGTCTGTCAGTGGATGTCGAAGGGCACAACTGTACTCGAATACCCTAAACCCAGGAAACCAAACCTGTTGCCATCAAGTCGATTCCCACTCAGAGTGACCCTATAGGACAGAGTAGAACTGCCTCATAGTTTCCAAGGAGCGGCTGGTGGATTCCAACTGGTTAGCAGCTGTAACTCGTAACCAGTGTGGCACCAGGGCTCCAGAGTAGCCTAATGAACATTCAATTTTGTTTATTTTGAACTAACAAATGCTCTTTTTCTTTCTTCTTCAGGCTATACCAGAACTCACCTTTCCAGGTGGGTTTCTAATTATTTGTGGCCCTGGTTTAATGAGGCACCCTGGTTAAGAGCTTGGCTGCTAACCAACAGGTTGGCAGTTCTAATCCACCAGGCGCCCCTTGGAAACCCTATGGGGCCATTTTCCCCTGTCCTGTAGGCTTGCCGAGTCGGAATTGACTCTGACAGCAGTGGGTTTGGTTTTTGTGTAATGAATGACCCAGAATCCATCATTTCTCAGTGCAGCTTTTCCGTGGTCCCTAGTTCCCTAACAGGCGGTTCAGTTGCCGGTAACACTGCCCACACAGGATAGGATCCTCCCAGAACTTCAAAATCACACATTTTGACGAGCCGTAGACTTTGAATCTTAGAACTTAAACCACCATTTTGGAAAAGCTCGCACTAACAATCTATGTTCTGTTAAACTTCACTCTCCTGGTCCTTGAATCAAACTTGATGTCAGCTAGTAGCTTTCTGTCGTGACATGCCATCGAGTGGGTTCCGAGTCACAGTGACTGTACAACAGAATGAAACCCTGCCCCGTCCTGCGCCATCCTAGTCTTTATTTGAGCCCATTGTTGTAGCCACCATGTCAGTCCGTCTCGAGGGTCTTCCTCTTTTTTGTTGACCCTCTACTAGCCCTTTTCCCCCATTGTCATTCTCTTATCCTGAGTTAGTGCTCTTTTTATCTAGGTAGTTCTAAGGGGAAATCCTAACAGAAATAAAGTAATAGCCCTTAGACTCACTCCTAGGGGGAAAAAATTCCTGGACTTAAAAAAAAACTGATCTTGCTCTCATTTTCTCCTTCAGCTGTTGTAGTTCTGTATTTTCATCTCCATGTATTTATTTTCCAGCTTTTCCCTGCAGTTTCAGAAGGAGGTTGAGAAGTTTTGTCTGATTTCAGCTAACAGATGTCCTTTGAACCCTTCTTTCCTCAGTCTGTACCAAAGCTGACCTTCCCGGGTGGGTTACTAATTGGCTGTAGTCCCGGGTTCATGAACGTTCCCAAGATCAAAGGTACCCACACAGCAATGAAGAGTGGGAGTTTAGCAGCAGAATCTGTTTTTAAGCAACTAACTGATGAAAATCTCCAGTCAAAGACGACAGGTAAGTACGTTCTATTTAAAGTATAGGGAAGAAAATGGATAGGTTCTTCACTGAGGCATTTAAAAAGAAGCTATTTAAATGTGTTGGTGTTGTTAGTTATCACTGAGTTGATTCCGACTCCTGGCGACCCTATGTGTGCAGAGTAGAACTGCTCCCTGGGTTTTCAAGGCTGTGACCTTTCGGAAGGAGATCCTAGGCCTGTCTTCCGAGGAACTTCTGGGTGGGTTCGAACCACCAATCTTTTGGTTGAACACTTAAACTGTTTGCACCACCCAGGGAATTCTTATTTAAACATACATCCCTTATATAGAGAATGAAAGTAAATACAATTACACATCATAAGATCTTTTTCATGTCTATTTCAGTTGAAGCTAAAAAGCTATCTACTGTATCTGTCCCGCTGTACAAAACAGTAAGATGTGTGCTGTGCGAGGAAACTCCATGAACGTGTTCTTCCTCTGTCAGACATTTTTACAGCTGTATTCTCTTATGGTCACATCAAATAGTAAAATAGTACCAGTGATGGCCCACCTACTTAGAAAATATTCCAACTTTGGAAATACAGCATTACATTACATATATGTAATATACAGAATAAGATACCTCCCAAATACTGAATGAAGTATCTTCAGTCGGAACATAGAACAGCTTTGCAGACTGCAGAATCAAACAGCCACCTATTCCTTAGCCAACTTTGAAAGCACAGGCATATGAGCCCTCTGCTGTGGTAGACAGGGACAGCCGTTATACCTCCGGAGATACTTAAACCCTTAATTGAAAAAGTCTTATCCAGAAGACCCACTAGTGGTTCTCAGTTTGCCTCAAAGTCAGAGATCCCCCATGCTCTGACTCCGTCTCCTGTTACTCCCTCCATCCCATCCACACTGGCTTCTTTGCTGTCCTGGAACATGCCAGGCATACTCCCTCCGTGGTCTCTGCTCATGGCTGACTTCCTTGTTCCCTTCACCTCTGCCATTCTCTCTCTCACAGTGGCTCTGCCTTGACCACACCATTTAAATTACAACACAGATCCCCCTGCACTGTTTTTCTCTATAGTATTTTTTACCTTTTGGCACACTGTATAATTTATTAAGTTTATGCTGCCACTTGGTTCAAAACTCCAAGAGCAAGGACTCTGTTCACTGTGAATGCTGAACACCTGGCACACAGGGCAAACTCAATAGATACCTGACAGATAAGTCTTGTCCCTCAGAATTCCAGGTAACAGATTGTCCCTCTAGTTAGAAGTATGCAGCCTGGTTACACCTTCAGATATCTTTGTAGGAACAGGACCCACGGTGTGGGAGTGGGAGGAGACGTGAGAGAACATAGAGGAGGCAAGAGGGCACTTCAGGGAGGACAGAATGGACTGGACAGAGTGTAAGCGGCGGGTAGTGGGATTGTCTCCCTTTTCTTGCCCAGTATCTGCCTGTTGGACACTCGCACTGTGTCATGTACACAGAGGACCACACACAGATAGTACCAGAGCTAAGATGTCATCAGACCGAGAACAACTGAAGATTAAAGCTGTAAGGAAAGGGGAGTGCAGCCGGCACAGGAAACAGTGACTGGCAGGAAAGTATGGAGAACACGAAAGGCATTAAGAACCCATCTGTCCCATTAAGTGTAAAATGGTTTTAGGTATGAAGTAGTTTCACTGATAAATTACAAAACATTTCCTTTTACAGGTACCATGAACTTTTTATGTGAAGCTTCCTTGTCAGTTTCACTGAATTTTGCAGCTAATTTTCCATGCTACCAGTATAAAAAATTACATGTCTTACTGTCTTAACAAACAGCAGTAAACATTTGTGTATCAAATAGTTAGCTTTTTGGAAGATGCCAGCATTTATACGTGACAGAATCTTGTGTGATCTTATATGAGCACCTTTATTTTAATATACTTAAGATTCATTCTTCTAATATTTCAGTAGCAAAATACCTCAACTAAGAGTATTTTATGCTTCCTGAAGCAATTCCACACTTAACATTTCATTTTTAATAAAAGGACTCCATGTAACTGAGTATGAGGACAATTTGAAGAAATCCTGGGTGTGGAAAGAGCTCTATGCTGTCAGAAATATAAGGCCCTCCTGCCATGGATTCCTGGGGATATATGGAGGGATGATTTACACTGGAATATTTTACTGGATATTTAGAGGGATGGAGCCATGGACTCTAAGACATAAAGGTAATTTAAACAGATTTGAGAGTCTGTATTTTACACTTATAAAAATTCATGAATAGGATCCATTGATTAATGGAGAAAATGACCTTAATCTTTGAATGTTTTAAATTTTATTTGACAGAAAATCCTTTTAACAGAATTTTCTTATTAAGTAATAATTCCAGTGTCTAAGAAAATAATGTAATTATAAGAAGACTAAAGCCATAGTATTTCTTTCTTTAGTATAATATTTGTAGGTTTTTACGTTTAAGAAAGTACTTTAAAATTAGTGTTGTATTTTTATTAAACACCTTCCTCAAACTGTTGAAGGTTTTGACTGTGATCAGCTAAAGCCAGCCAAGGATTGCACACCCATTGAGTATCCCAAACCTGACGGACAGATCAGTTTTGACCTCTTATCATCTGTGGCGCTGAGTGGCACTAACCATGAGCATGACCAGCCGGCACATTTAACCCTAAAGGATGACAGTATACCTGTAAATAGAAATCTGTCCATCTATGACGGACCCGAGCAGCGATTCTGCCCTGCAGGTCAGTAATGGGATGTCCGTCCATTCCTAAATATTAATACAAACACTGGCTTTAAACATTTTAGAAATAAGACTCTGTTAAGAAATTTCTATACCTTTACCATTGTTTGGAAATTGTTCTGAACGGCCCCAACACCCAGCTGGCTTTAGGAAACTCCTTATTTTTATGGTTCTTACTCTAAACTATCAACGTTAAAATAATGGAGGATTTTTGTTAGGCCTAAATCAGATGACATTTCTCCAAAGGTCATTCCCTGACTTCCTTAGACTAAGATAAGGATTATGGGGACACTGAAGAAATACCTCTTTGCATGTTCATGGGATTTGTTATTTTCATCATTTACGTCATCACAGTGGCGTGTGAACTCCTTTTAAGGGGAAGGACTGAATCTGATTGTCTTTTCAGCAGATACATGTATATACTGAGTTCTCTTGTTAATAAGACTAACTCAGCCAAATAGTGCTGTAACTCCTGCTATTATGCATAGCATAGTTTATGCTAACAGCATACACCAAGATCTCAGTAATATTCTCTGAGTAAACATTCAGAAAACAACTTTTAAGGTTTCTGTAGCTACCATTTCTGGGACCATAATTTCTATTTTTGAATTTTAAAGTTAGAAGTTAGGTATTTCAATGTTATGTATTTTTACTTTACAGGAGTTTATGAATTTGTTCCTTTGGAACAGGGTGATGGATATCGGTTACAGATAAATGCTCAGAACTGTGTGCACTGTAAAACATGTGATATTAAAGATCCAAGTCAGAATATTAACTGGGTTGTACCAGAAGGTGGTGGAGGACCTGCTTACAATGGAATGTAAACTACAACTGATTTCATCTGCAAGTACACTTGGCACCTAGTTTCTTTACAATGTAGGCAAGCGAACTTCAAAACGTTAATGGCTAACAAGTGTCATAATCTCTTAGAGTGTATTACTGACCAGAATGTTCACAACTCAGTGAAATAAAAATTCCATACTGTATCAAAAACTGTCCCATAAAAAATTATCTTAAAACCTTATGGTGTAGCATCTACCTAACTTCAGTTCTTCAGAGATTTAGTCCCAACAGTAAAACGCACTATTGACCTAAATGTACATACATGACTTGCCAAATTGAAGTCTTCAAGTATAAAAATGAATATATATATTCTGGAAGAGGCATCAGCATCTAGCCCACAACTTTTTCTTATGAATAAAGTTTTACTGGAACACAGCCATGCCCACTGGTTTACATACTGCCGTGGATACTTTAAAGCTACAACTGCAGAACTGAGAACAGGCAGTCCCTGGGTTAGGAACTAAGGAACCAACCCCCAAAAGTCGATTATAGTAAAAATCTGAGGTGCATACAATGGTTCGTGAATAACAGACCAACAGTACTTTGTGATGTGCACCACAATATTATATTATTATGGTAAAGATGTTTTAGTGTATCTGAAGTGTTCAATGTTTTGTATACATAGAAGGATACACTAGGTACCAAGACAAACGACTGACTGATGTTGAGATTCGAATCGTACCTCACTGTTCTGACTTACGTACAAACTCGACTTAAAAACAGATTTAGGAACGGAACTCATTCATAATCCAGGGACTGCCTGTAGTTGTGACTGGTCCATTAAAACCTCAAATATTTTTCAGTCCTTTGTGTAGAAAGTTTGCCAAAACCACTGTGTATAAATTTTTGAATGAGAAACTGATCTGCTCTGTAAACTTTCTTTTTGAATGAGAAACTTAACCTGCACTGTGAACTTTCACCTAAAGCACAGTTTTAAAAACAAGTCTGCCAATCCCCACTGTAGACCACTGAGGCAGTTCATGAACAGGTGTGTGTACTGTGAAGTATAAACCACCACCACAAACCAACCAGAGACATACCGAAGAAATATGGCGAAGAATATCAACAAGACGATGTGTCGTCAGGAGATTAGTAACAGGATGGACGCCCTTGTTTGTGAAAATCAACTTCACAATGTATTCTGTAACACTTTTATTACGAGTATGAGGCCATCAGTACTTCTACAGTGAACACTAGGAAACTGAATCGTACAAGGAAACATGTTAGGGATCATATACAACACACACCCTTAAATGTTCTTACTGCCTTTATACAATCTGAATCTGAATTCCTCATTAAGCAAACATTTTTGCATAAGCTGCCTTTTCTTTATCTTTCTGTGCCTTTATCTTTTGTTTGACTTTCAGCAGTTCTGCCTGGATAGCTGCAAGATAAATATACAAGTTATCAGAATATTAAAAAAAAATGAGGGTGATTGACAAATGTTTTAATATTACAGAACTGCCTTTTGATAACTCCCATTTTCCTCTCCCATAAAGTGATACAGCCCAATTAACAGAAAACTCTAAAGAAAGGACAATCATTTTCACAAACAAAAATTCCAAGTATGAATCACTCACCTGAGGACTCAATTATACAGAGCTCTGCCTTAGCCCTCCCCACTAGAGGGGCAGGAAGTGCCTCTCCTGTTTTACTTTAGCCATAAAAGACCAAAGATAATTTAACGTCTAGATTTAGGGTCACTATTAATAGTTGGCTTACTTGAAAAACGTAACTATTTTTGTCATAGCTGTCCAAACCTTTTCCTTAAACATACATCCATTAGCTAGAACACTAGGTTAAAATTAAAGGTTAAATTCTGCAGAGTCCTCATTATGGCCACATTCAGGTGAAGGAATCGTTCCAAACCTTAAATCCACCATGAACACTGTCTCTTTCAGTGCTGGGTTTTCAACTAGCATTACAGAAATAGGAACCAGCTCTCAAATAATACGGTGGAACAAAAAGTACTCAGATATAAGAACAATCAGTACACTCTGCAGAGAGATTAGAATGAAAGTTCTTTCAGGGCAGGAACTCTGTCCCGTTCACTGCTGTATGATCTCTAGTATCTGTTTAGCGATAAATATCTAAGTGGCAAGGATACGATGATTTGTGATGATAATTTCTTAAAGGACAAAATCAACTGTCACTACAAAAACTGCCAACTTACCTTTATCTTCTGGCGCTATCTCCTGAGCTTTCTTAAGATCAGCCTTTAAGTGGAAAAAAACATTTTAAGAAAAATCAGGTGTATAATTTATAAAGGGCTATTTTTAAAAATTAAACATTTTAGAAGAAAATTTTACCAATGCTTGATCGTATTCTTTTAATCCTTGCCATCCTTGAGCTCTGCGGTATAGTGCTTTGGTATTTGATGGATCTATTTCAAGAGCCTATAAAAATTATAAAATTATTATTTATATGGAAGTATAAAATGTATGTGGCTAGTTCTCAATTTACTGCCTGCTGGCTCCAAATCCACCCTTCACTGCTCTGTGATAATGGACCCGGGTCCTGCCAATCTCTCTCCTTTGCCAGCTGACACCACGGTAAGTTTTGTCAGTAGAGGCTGCTGAACAGAAGTAGAAGAGAAAGGTGCTTGTCCTCCAAGTTCCGGTGTGCTGCTTTCAGCAGGCTCCTGCAGTAAGCTTACAGCACCTCCCTGTGGCAACATTCCCAGACACTCCAGACAGCAGCTTCCCAACAAGTCCCACAGGTTGGGCACCTCAAACAACTCCTCTGCCTTCCACTGAGTCCCAGCCATGGCCTCTCCAGTGACAGCTGGATCTCAGCCCAGGGGGAGAAGGACCTCTCTGCCTTAGGAGATCTAGCCCAGTCCTGTCAACAATGGCTATATTTCATCTACATATTATACACACACACACTGTATCTTCTATTGCTAAGCCATCTCTACCCCCTACCAGCCAATCCCTCATTACCCAATCCTCTGCTATACTGTCTTCTATTAAACTTTCCCTGCTCAAATTACTGTGTGATTTCTCTGTCTCCTGACTGGGCCCTAATGCATGGAATGTATTTCTAAGAGAAAACCATTTTGAATGAAAATTTGTGTACATTTTCATTTGAAATCTAGGGTTTTTTTTAGAAGCATGAGTAAATTAACAGGTTTCTCCTTGTAACATTTTTTAAATAATGTATTTTGTTTATGTAACATCTTTCAGAGGCCAAAACTCAGTTTTTACTGAAGAGAGTATTACCTGTCTCACACAGGTCAAGAAATATAAAGTGATAAATTTCTCCTCTATATATGCTCCCTACTAACATACTCTTATTCCATCCACCCTATCAAATTAGGATCCCATTTTATTTCTACTTCGCTTTCTGTTAGCTGATCTATATACATAGCTTAATGTGCAAATTACATAAAAGTACTACGAATAGTCTCAGTTTGGAAATTTTTTCAAATAAAGTATATTATAGGGAAAAGGGTCATACTGCTTTGCTGTTTGAGGAAGGGAATGCCTCCACCTTTCTAGCATTATCAGTATTCCTGTATCCCCCATAAGACAGGTGGCTCCTCTGTGTTTTCCAATAGTACCATTCTCCCACACAAATCCTAATGACCCTAAATTGAAACTGACTCCTTTCTCTGCTAAGCCTATAAGCTCCTTGAGGGCATGGGTCTGTTCTTTTCATTATAAAAACTAGTATTTATCATTAAGTGCTTCATACGTGCCAAGCTCTATGTGAAATACCTTACATGTTACACAATTCTTCAACAACCCCATGAGGCAGGTATTATTATTTAATCACTTCTGGCTTTATCTTTCAATGCCTAACATATTATCAGTGCTCAATTAATATGTTAAATGATTAAATGAGTTGCTATGTCTGCTTTGAGGAAAAAAGGAAAGGATCTTCATAGGTATGAAGTGACATGATGCTGTAAGCAAAGGGAATGTGTACTGAGAAGAACTAAAGATCCAAATTATTTAGAGACTTTTTCATCCTGTCTCAGTAAGATGAATTAATGTATATAAAAATAGTTTTTGTTCAAATTGTTGTCATAATTGAACTCTTTCAAAAGTTCAACATCAAACACGCACCTCCACACAGCTGTCAATCGCGCCCTGCCAATCTGACATCTTCAGTTTACAAGCAGCAATATTGAGCACACAGCTTAAAGCTACAGGTTGTAGCTTGGAGCTATCTGCCTTCTCAGTAACAGCCTTTGAACCTTCCATATATCTGTAAAAAGCATTAACAGAAATCGTATGTAATACTGTGTAAATAGGACTGCTTCTTCAACTATGTTAAAAAGTATTATGTAATCTCTGATAGGAAAAGCTCATTAAATGCTATTATTAATACTCTTAATATCACAATCTTTTTATTAAATGTTTTTCTTTAAGAAGTTTTTCTCGTTTTCAAAAAGGCCAATTTAAGAGCAATCCTCAAATCCAATGATAATTATGTACTAGTAACACATTTCCATTTTTAAAATTCAATCCCACTATGTTGGAAAGTATTCCACCGTAATTATGTCTGGAACTAGGGTTCTCACCATGAAAGAAGGAAATGGAGGAAACGGAATGGGGAAAGGCAAAGAACTCCATAGTGCTGACTGTCAATGATGTTAGTGTAACTAATGCAGTTCCTAGCTCTGTCCGCTGAAAGAGCCCATAAACAATGAGCACACTCAGCCCCGAGAATTTGGTGTTTAAAGTCTATCACCCACTGAAAAGAATCAGGACTCCATGGAGAAACTGCTAATAACCGAACTGAAAGCAAGGATAAGTATAAGCTTAGAACATCTTGTGTCAGAAAACAAGCAAATGCTCATAGACTAACGGGACCATGTTAAAGGAATGTAGGAGCTGGCTGAGGTGGCTTTCACTGGACAAATTTGAGCACCATAAAGAACAACAATAATAGTAACAGTGTATTAACACAGTGAATGGGAAAACATCCACCAGCTCATTAAGTCTCGCGTGTTGCTGCTAAGGCAATTCTGATTCATGGTGACCCCACATATTAGTAAAACTAAACTCCATGAAGTTTATAGTGATACTAAAAGGAGGAAGAAGGGGTCTGTCAAACAGAAGAATGCCAGCTAATAACTGTAGAATGAATGGTAACATTAGAAAACCACAGTTCTGCAACCATCAATATAACTAATTCAGGCAAGGATTGCCCATGATGCTAACCTGGGTGAAGGGTCGCTGTGGATTGGTATTTACAATCTTACAGTATCACCTCACGGCTATTTATTAACAGACATCTGGACAACACCACTTTAATGAAGTGTCCAAACTCAAAATAAGCCAAGCTGATACGTGCCTTTCAGGTATGATGTCACAGGGAATTTACAACATCACCTAAGTCCTTCTGACAAACCATTCAACCTCAATCTGATCTTGGACAACACAACATACACAGATGGTATTCTACGAACAAGTGACCCAGGCTCCACCAAAATGTTAATATCGTGAATGACTAAAAACATCATGGGGGGAGGGGCTGTTAAAGATTAAAGATTAGAAGATAGAACAGGGGACAGAAAAACACTAGACAACAGACAAGTGGTAACTTTGGTGAAGGGTGAGACAGTACACAATACCAGGGAAGCCAGCACAACTTGTACAAGGCAAGGTCATGGAAGCTCCATAGACACATCCAAACTCCCTGAGGGGCTGAACTGCTGGGCGGAGGGCTGTGGGGACCGTGGTCTCGGGGAACATCTAGCTCAACTGGCATAACACAGTTTATAAAAAAAAAAGTTCTACATTCTACTTTGGTGAGTAGCGTCTGGAGTCTTCAAAGCCTGAGTGGCCACCTAAGATACTCCACTGGTCTCACCCCTTTGGGAGCAAGGGAGAATGAAGAAAACAAGATATACAGAAAAGATTAGTCCAAAGGACTAATGGACCACAACTACCATAGCCTCCACCACACTGAGTCCAGTACAACTAGATGGTGCCCAGCTACCACCACTGACTGCTCTGACAGGGATCACAATAGAGGGTCCCAGACAGAGCTGGAGAAAAATGTACAACAAAATTCTAACTCACAAAGACCAGACTTGGTGGCCTGACAGAGACTGGAGAAACCCCAAGAGTATGGCCCCCGGACACCCTTTTAGCTCAGTACTGAAGTCACTCCTGAGGTTCACCCTTCACCTAAAGATAGACAGCCCCATAAAACAAAATGAGACTAATGGGGCACACCAGCCCAGAGACAAGGACTAGAAAGCAGGAGGGGACAGGAAAACTGTTAACAGGGAACCCAAAGTCGAGAAGGGAGAGTACTGACAGATCGTGGGGTTCTTAACCAATGTCATAAAACAATATGTGTACTAACTTTAAAGAGAAGCTAGTTTGTTCTGCAAACCATCTAAAGTATAATAAAAAGATTTAAAAAAAAAAAAAAGTGACAATGCATGATCCTGGTTTTAAAAAAAAAAGTGAAACAATTGGGGAAATTTGAATATGGATTACATATGAGATGATAATCTATACCAATGGTATTTTAGAGGTATTCCAATGATATAAGATATTAAAATGTCCCTGTTCCTTAGGAAATACAGGATGAAATATTTAGGGATAAAGTGTTATGGTATCCACAACTTCCTTTTGAAATGGTTCTACAAAAAGAAATAACAACAAAAGTTAAGTACTGGTGAATGTAGGTAAGAAGTATATGGGTATTTATGTATCATGTCTTTCAACTTTTCTAAATTTGGAACTTTTTCAAAATAAGAAGTTGGGGGCAACAAAAGAAAGGCAATTATTTCAACACATCTGGCTACCCTGCAAGTAATTTTCCAAATATAATTAATAACTCTGAATTGGTTCATAATTTAATTTACAAGTTCCTAAAAGTGATTTATTAAAAAATATTTTATTACCTTAAAACTTTTGCATATTTCTTTATGGCCATCTCCCAGTTCTGGGATTTAAAAAAAGTATTGCCAATGTTTTTTAAGTCTTCTGTTATCAATAAAATTTTATCCACCTGTATAAAACGAAGAATACAAATATGTTGAATTTTATAGGTAACGTGGTTTTATGATAGGTTTTATCATTAGGACAGGTTGAAACAAAAAATATTTTTAGTGCTTTAAGTAAAGTTTGACTAATCTGAAAGTACTCACATCTTTTAAATCTATATCTGCATCCTCAGGGAAATCTGGATGACTGTCGCCAGAGCCATCTTTTGGGAATATCCCCCAATCTTCCCCTTCTTTTAATTCTCCGCATTCTGCAATAACGCACAACTGTAAAAATAATCCTAAATTGTAGAAGTGCACTACAATATTAATGAAAGATAAAAAATCACCGGAGTTTACAAAGCTATACAGCTGCAAGTCATGCCGGAGTCACTTCTGAAACTAGATTTAGGAAGGAGACTCATCTACTGAATTACAATATTGCTGTGAGTTGACGTTAGTCAATTCCGACTCATGGCAGCCCCGTGTGTGTAAAAAACTGCATTCCGTAGGATTTCAAGGCTGGGACCTTTCGGAAGCAGATCGCCAGGCCTGTCTTCCAAGGTGCCTCTGGGTTGGTTTAGACTGCCAACTTGTTAGCTAGTAGTCGAGCACTTAACCATCTGTGCCACCCAGAAACTCCTATTACTATAATGCCCTTTATAAACATTCCAACGGAAAAAACAATGTCACTAAAGTTTTTATTGCTATCAAGAGCTCAGGAGACACAGAATTGAAAATTGTAACATTTTCTATGTAAATTTTCTCAGGTGTGGCACGTGCTTTCAGTTTACTACTGGTCCCTCCATGTACAGAGGGACAGCCTACCGCCTACAGGTAACTATCTTCAGCTCCCACTCACAGCCCCGTCGATTAAGCTGAGTGGTATTATGGCCATTTTGATTCAGACATTTAGAACACAGGATCTTTAGAGGTAATCTAAACTCTTCAGTAATTTATATAGGATGAGGAAACAGGCCAAGAGGAGTTAAACAACAAAGATCAAGACGAAACCACCAATTAATGGCAGAGTCCACACAAGATTCTGGGTTTCCTGTTCTCTCTCTACTATACACTACCATGCATGCCAACTCAAAGTTTTGCAGGTGTAGGAAGACTTAAGCCTTTGATCAAAGATCACCAAGATTAAAGTTGAAATAAGAGTTAATTAAAATATCCTTAAAAACTACCCTAATCTTTCCCATTGTAGAAAACAGTTTCAACGAAAAAGTCAGCAATTTTTTCCCGCTAATAATCACCTACTCCTTTCATTTACATTTCCTTAAGATAACAGCTAAGACAGTTATGTGTATTTCACTGTAACTTTTACTTACTTTGGCAGGGTTTTCACCTTTCACTTCTACATTTTCCAGTATCCTTGCCACACCCATTCCTTTAATCACTTGGCCAAACACCACATGTTTCCCATCCAAATGAGGAGTTGGAACCGTTGTGATAAAGAACTGAGACCCATTTGTATTGGGTCCTGCGTTTGCCATGCTCAATAAACCCTCCTGATCATGCTGCAAGAATAAAAACCATTGAAAGAAAACCAAGGTTAGAGGTACTAGTCTGAATTGATCTCTTACTAACCACTCACACAAAACTTAGGGTGGACTGTAATACCATTTAGACCCAACAATGTAGGGTAATTCTACTTTGTACAAATTGCAACTTTAATTCACAAAACGTGGGGTACTTAATCAATTTTTAAACTTAAAGAAAAGCTTATGAAGCCAAACAAAGTAACATGAACAACAGGGAGAGGTGTTATTTCTAAAGTGACAAAGAAGATGCTTACACTTCATCTTTAAGATGAAGATGCTGGATTAAGGAAATCTAATAGTATATTTTGCCCTTTTTATGACTGCTTTTTCTGACAAGACCTGAACAGTCTTCCACACTTACGGGCCTACATTATGATTTTTCCCTTACATATCAGTACACTGGAAATAGTGATGGGACACTGAGCTTACAAAGGACATTCAGTTAGGTATTTTCCTAATTTCAAAAAGAATTCAAATATTACGGCTTTAATCCCCAATGAATCACTCCTTCAAATTCCACCTTGGCATCAGTGTGTTCAAAGGGTCTGTCAAACCCAATTTCTTCATCTTTCCAGTCTATTTCCTAGGCCTTTGAAAGGTGTTCCCTGTTGGTCCATGCACTGTAATGTTCGTGTTAATTAAGTCTTTCTACCTAAAATGCCTCTGTCCCTCCGAGCGAAATCGAATTCAGCTTTCAAGCTCACCAAGTTTGTAGAAGAACCACGTGCCCTTACTACAGGCCCCCTTTCCTTTTATCAACCCGATCACCATATGATCTTAGTTTCCATCATTCTGGTAGCTTCCTTTATTTGGTGTTTTTCCCAGAACATTAACGAGAATATTAACTTTTGTTTCTTCAGTTTCCCATTGCCTTTGTCTTCTCATCCACATACCTCCTTCAGCCTTCCATCTACACTTCTAGTTATTACTATGCAAACCAAAACCAAACTATACTCTGCCTAATCAAATCTCAGACACTTTGCAAGGCCCAATTTGCCCAGCTTAAGTAACCATTCTTTCTCAGCGTCTTCCCTAATAATTTAGACAATACTAATAACAGCTTCTTCCTATGGTATATACAGAAAGTGTCAACCAATTTAGCATTTATTACCCACTATTATATTACTCTCCAGTTGTCCCATGTGTTTTAATCTTATCTCTCCAATAAGATTAGAAATTCCTTATCAAGGCCTTTGATTTTTTATGGGCCCTTTGGTGCCAATGACAGTACTGAGCATTACAGTTGCTGTCAATAAATACTGTCTGAAACACTGATGACATTTTCTTTTGAAATTACCATAATTACCTTGCTCATATTCCTCAATTCCAAAGATACCACTTTGCTTTTATACTTGTCCATTCTTATAATGTGAATGATGCAATATACCCCGATTACATCTTGGGACAATGAAGATAAGGGACAGGCACCACTTATGCCCTTTAGGAGCTTGGACCTTAACCACATCCACTATTTGCAAATCCCCTTATATCCTGGATATTACTGACAGTTTTGTTGCTCTTCAAATTCAAGGATAAAGATGCACAAGTTACCATCCCTACCATAATGAGAACATTTTTCCTGGAAACAATTGTGCCATATGGTGGCTGTACTTAAAAATTAACTGGTTTAACTGAAGCATATGAGCACTGGGTCACACTGAAATAACTACAGTATTTATGCCAAATAAAATCATTACTAGATGAAAATTTTCCCTATTAAAGATGCATATTTACAAATACGCATACATCTTCTACAAAAGGATTTAAGTACACGAGACATTTACTGGTTTCTTAATCAAACAAGTATCCCAGACATAACAATAAACATGCATCTGCATCACTTTACCTTATAATAGAAATTTTCATCTTCAAATTTTTCACCATAAATACTTTCTCCACCTGTCCCATTCTGATTTGAGAAGTCTCCACCCTGAATCATGAATTTCTTAATAACTACAAAAAAGGAAAATGGTATTAGAGACTAAGAAATGGATGACTTCGGCCATGGTAATAATGAATACGTAATAAAGACAACTCCCTAAAACACAACTTTAATCCTAACTCTCTCCTTTTCTTTCCCCCAACCATGCCCACAACTCCAAACTCTTAACGGCTTTTCACAGTCTGAGTCTGACCTTTTCAAGCCTCCATCTCCCACTAATCCTCAAAGGTTTAGTTCAAATGGCACCTCCCCTACAAAACTGTCACTGGGACTCCAAAGTTGCAGCTGTTAATTTTTCTCCCATAGTATCTCCACTCTATTTTATAACATAGATTATAATGATCTGTCTCTTTCAGCAAATAGTGAACGCTAAACACAGTGACCTTTTTTCATTCTTGTAACTAAGCGCAGGGCTGAGCACGTATTAGTTACTCAATAATGTCTGCTGAATAAAGACCAATTATCCCCAGTAGATTTGTTACACCCTAATGGAAATACTTCAGCAAATATTTTCGCTTTGTGTCAAGGGTTCTCAAGACTACTCCCATGTTTGGAGATTCCCTACGACTCAGGACGAGACCCAGCATTCGTGTATTACAGTGACTTAGTAAGATACACAGCTGGGTAAGGGCAAAAGACACACACAGAGTCTGGAGGAATCCATGTGCAGGCTTTCTTACGCTCTCTCCCTCCCACGAAGGGCCACATAGAGCATACTCTCCCGCCAGCAATGAAAATGCAGCAACACGTGTGCAATGCTTCTGCCCAGGGAAGCCCACGAGACTCAGTGCCCAAGGTTTTTACTAGGCGCTGATCCCAGAGATACTCTCTGCCTAGCACACACCAAGGTTCCAGACTCCCAAAAGAAAAGCAGATGTTCAACATAAATCACACTGTTTGTACTAACAGTCTAGGCACAGTAAACTACCTTTATCGTTTAGGAAATGATTGCAGTGCCAAGTTCCCAGACACCAGCCAAGGGCCAACCTTGCAAGCCAACATTTCTAAGGATAATAGTCTGCTATGTTAACTCTTCTTTCTATACACTTCGTTAGAATACTCTGGTATTTTATTAAACATAAAAGTAAATGGTATTAATAACTCAGCTGGTATTTAAAAAATCAATGCTAATTTTTTCTTACTCAAGTTTATATAAAAAGGTCTAGTGAAGCTAGGCTAGTCCATTTTTTCATACATAAACGTTACTGCCTTCCCACAATACATGAAAAGGAAGCTTTTATTCAATAATTCCACCTCTCACAGCCCAAGCTTTACAAAACTGAGCTATATTGCCTAATGGACTTCTAACCTTCACTCCTACTTACTGTTTTTCTTTCCTAACTCCTATTAAAGAGGATTTGGTTATGTCCTTGAGGAAGAATCAGATTCAGAAAATGTACACATACTTCGATGGAAAGGACATCCTTTGAAATGGAGAGGTTTCCCAGTTGTGGGTCCAATGCCTTTTTCTCCTGTACATAATGCACGAAAATTTTCTGCAGTTTTAGGGACAATATCTGCAAACAATTCTAAGACAATTCGACCAACTAAAAGAAAAGAAAACGGAATCTTGTCAGTAAGCAAAACCAGTAACCAAATGAATAAATGATAAAAGAACCGTTGGTACAATTATGGCGATTGAGACTACTCATTATCAAGTTCCTTTTTTGGTCATTTTTCTAATACTTAAATTTAATCTAAAGTGTCACATACTTAGCTTAATTTGAAACAATTATTTTTCTACGGTACAAAAAGGATTAATAAGCAATTAGAACAGGCAGCAGATTAGCACCACATAAGGTTCACCAGGAAGTACGAATGGCTTAAAATTCTGAGTAATATCTTTTCATGTACTTAGAATTTCCAATTACCAAGTAACCAAAAGGAGTAAATACCCTTTAAGTGGTTAGGCTGGCTAAGTTTTACGTGCTCTGTGGAACCTGCCTGAGTAAAAAAATTGAAAAAGCTCCCCTTCTAGACGACTCCTAAGGCCGATGAAAATAAAACATAGCACTAATTCCAAAGCAAACTCACTATACGTGTGAATGTGTGTATGTATCCATGCACAGGCACCCCCATGTGCCGTGCATACATGCACTCAAACATGCTGCGTGGCCGGTAGTTCTAACATGTTCCGGAACAACAGCTCCAGTTACGAAGCAACACACGCCCTAACTCAACAAGCTCTTAGGAACTTACTACGTAACCTAGGCAACCACACTGCTACACTGAGCTCATTTCTCCAATGTTCTGACTATACCTCTAAATTAAAAACCACTAACACGGAAAACGCAATTAGCGAACAAGCTGCTTTAATTTGTAAATAACATGACAAACGCTGATTTATTTCGTGTAGCAAAACACACAGCGTGCCTGGGGTCCAGCACTATGCGTCTGCCCGTTCTGGGGCTTTCTGAACTGTCCCAGTACAGACATTTTTAAAATGTCAATTCAACGGCGCGAGGTGGCGGGAAGGTGGAACCAAATGAGGCGAGACTGAAGCCCGCCACAACCTCCCAGGCAGAAATTTCCAGAAACTTCCCCCACGACCGAGAGCGCTGGTACAAGGGCGCTGGCTCGACTCTGCCTCGCCATCCCCGAGCTTGGCCAGACGCCCGGTCCGGGCAGCCATACCCTGCGCGCCGCCGAGCAGCCCCCGGCCCGAGCCGCGCCTCAGCCGCCACGGTCTCCTGAACCCCGGGAACTCCCGCCTCCTCGGGGCCCTGCCGTGGCCCACGGACTCGGCTCACCTCGCTCCCCTCCGAGGTCCACATCAAAGAACACTCGGGGGTTGCTGGGGTTGGAGGGCTTGGTTTGGGGGGACGGGTGCGACATCTTGGCTTCCACACCCGTTTGGAAGCGGGCTCAAGACACCTCGTGACTGCTAACAACTCAGGCCGCAGAGCGCCTCTCCGCCGCCAGGCTGCAGCGACGCCGACGAACCACTTCCGCCGCGAGGTCCGGAAGTCACCTCCGACTTCCGCCGCCGCCGCCCCGCCCCCGGCGCCTCCACGCGCTGCCGCCGACTAGCGGACCCAGCGCCCCCGCGGGGGGGTTCTGCCCGCGTCCTCCTCCAGTCCGCCCGCGTTTCTCTTGGGGCTTACAACCCTAATCCTTTTTCTGTTTTTCTCTGGTGTTGGCCCTTCCTACTATCGTGGTGTAGAAGAGCTTTGGAAACAGACGTCCCGATTCCAGCCTCAGCTCTGCCGCTAACTGGCATGTGACTTCTCCGAAACGGAATCTGCTCGTTTGGAAAATGGGAATAAAAATGTACATCGCAGGGTCGTTTTGAGGCTTAAAGACGTAAATCGCCTAGCACAATGCCTGCCACAACTGGTGGTAGCTAATCAATAGCAGTCATTATTATTGCCATGTTGTTTAATCTTTGGTCTTCACTTTACAGCAGAAGCGATATAGGTTAGATCAAAGGCATCAGACAGCTGAAGCTGAGCGTCCGGAATAAAGCACAGTTTTGATTCCTGATGAAACGGCATTATTATAGTCCACTTTTCCCTTATGGAAATTTGTGTAAAATATTTTACCTATTCGTATGAGAACATACAAAAAGCCTAATTTTGGCGGAAGGTGGTATGTTTCCTATGCAGATGGAATGACCTCCAGTCCTTTGGAAACCCAGTAATTTGGATTCATCTTACCTTATCAATAAGGCGTAAGGTATTCTTAGATGCCCACATTTCCATTATTTTTTCTTATCAGCAAGTTAATCTTGACCAAATCTTGAAATTTGAATATAGCACCCACAGAGTGTCTCAAAAACCAGGATCCTTGTGTTGAATAGCAGCAGCCACAGTAGCTTTTTGGAGGGACGAACCAGGGATGATTTTCACCTATCACAACAACCACCATGGAGAGAGACGAAGGCTCATATCCTTGCTTGCCTGATCTTAGGAGGTGTAAAAGTTAGAAGGATGATGGTTAAAGGACAGCCAGCTTCCTACTCTCACCTTGAAATTGTTGTTAGTTGCAATGGAGTCGCCTCTGACTCATGGCAACTTTACATACAACAGAAGGAAACCTTGCCTTGTCCTCTGCTATCCTCACAATCATTGATATGTCTGATCCCATTGTTGGAACCACCCTGTCAGTCTGTCTCATGGAAGGTTTTCCTCATTTTCGCTGACTGTCCACTTTACCAAACGATGTTCTTTTCTAGCAACTGGTCTTTGCTGATGACGTGCTCCAAGTAAGCAAGACCGTCTCACCATCCTTGCTTCTGAGGAGCATTCTGTCAGTTAGTCGTACTGTGGTGGTGTGTGTGTTTCTGTGATGCTGGAAGCTATGCTACTGGCATTTCAAATACCAGCAGGGTCACCCATGGTGGACCAGTTTCAGCAGAGCTTCCAGATTAAGACAGGCTGGGAAGAAGGCCTGGCAATCTGCTTCTGAAAATTAGCCAATGAAAACCTTATGGATAACAACTTGAAGGGGTCTGTAATGACTGGACTAAGCACTAAATTTGATCTTTAAAAAAAAAAAAAGCAAGTTCAAATTCTGACTATAATATTTACTAGGCATGTGACCAATGCACAGTCATTTAATTTCTCTGAACCTGCTTCCTTTTTCAATAAAGAAAGGAACAGGGTTTCAGCATGAAAAAAAGATAATGTGTTATGTATTTGCTTTGTAAACTCTATTATTATTCAAAGACTCTTTAAAATCACTGTGGCAATGAAATGATATGGTATCTGGGTTTGCTTTAAAATAGTCTAGGGCAGGAGCATGGCTGGGGTTCTGGATAAAACAAAATAGGCCAAGATTGGAATCATTGCCAGATGATTGGCGCATGGGGGTTTATTTTACTGCTGCCTTTATTTTTGTATGTTTGAAATTTTCTATTGCAAAATGTCTTTTAAGAGGTAAAAACAGAATTACCTTGTCCAAGTTTTAGGTGTATTACTTATTAGGAGGGACCCCTGGGTGGTGCAGTTAAGTGCTCAACTACTAACCAAAAGGTTGACCGTTTGAAAACACACAGAGACACCTCAGAAGAAAGGTCTGGAGATCTGCTTTCAAAAGATCACAGCCTTGAAAACTCAATGGAGTGCGGCTCTACTCTGACCCACGTGGGGTCGTCATGAGTCGGGATTGAATGGATGGCAACTGGTACTTATAAAGTGTTTTTAAAACTAACTTGTAAAGTAATTGCTAAATTAGAAATAGCAACGTAACCTTTTGCCAAGGAAGATGTTGGTGAGATTTTAGGGCAAATCAATAAGCACATTATACTGATTAAATTTTTCTGTGTAATCACCAAGTTCTATGCCTAAAATGCGTACATACGTAGGTATGCCCGCATAGATACTAGCAAAACTCTATTTTGTTTCTATGACAAATATTTATCGAGCTCTCACTATATGCCAGAGCCCTGGTGGCGCAGTGGTTAAGAGCTACAGCATGCTACAGCTGCTAAGGAAAAGATCGACAGTTCAAATCCACCGGCCGCTCCTTGGAAACCCTATGGGGCAGTCCTGCCCTGTCCTGTAGGGTGGCTACAAATCGGAGGCAACTACATGTCAACAGGTACTGGTTCTATATGCTGATGATGCAATGCTAAAAACAGACACAGTCCTTATTCTCAACTACACATATCTTACAGTCTAAAGACAATAGAGTTAGGAGGGCGCAATGGTTAAGCACTAAGCTGCTAACTGAAAGGTCAGAGGTTTGAACCCACCAGCAGCTCCATGAGGGAAAAGACCTGAGGATCTGCTCGCATAAAGATTACAGCCTAGGAAACCTTATGGGGCAATTCTACTGTCCTGTAGGGTCGCTATAAGTCAGAATCAACACACCACCACCATACAATGAAGTGTGATTCGTGCTTTAATCGGGAAAGCACGCCCGCAGCAAGGGAACCGCACACATGGGCCTTGAGAGAAACCGGAAGTTGTGAGTCAGCCGGGGAGTGACGTGGCCTGTGGGAGGGGCATGGAGAGAGCAGGTGAAGAGCGCGCTCGCAGCAGCAGAGAGAACCAGGCAGCCTCGGAAACTGAAAATGACCAAACCGGGAGAAGTCCGGAGGCTTTCTAGCTTTCAGTCTTCACCCTGTTTTTGTCTCCGCGAGAAGCCACTTTTTCAGACGGTGTCTTGGCTGCAGGGCCATTGGTTTCAGTGCCTGGATCAGAACCTATACTTTGGTTTGTATTTCTGTCCATATTTTCTTCACGTTGAATTTTCAAGATGAGCAACAGTTTTATAACTTTTCCCATTTTATCCCTGCAGTACAAAGGAAAAGGAACAATGAAAAGAAAGAACTCAAAATGTATCCCTTTAGCAAGTCCCTGATTTATTTTTTCCATAGCGTTTATCCTTTCTAATATAGTGTTTACTCATTTATTTATTTTTTTCATCTCCTCCCATTAGAATTAAGCTCCCAGAGAGCAAGGATCTTTGGGTTTTTGTTTTTTCATTAGCCTATCCCCAGCACAGGCCTCTGGGTGGAACAAACGGTTAAGTGCTTGGCTGCTAACAAAAAGGTTGGTGGTTTGAGTCAGCCAAAAGTGCCTCAGAAGAAAGGCCTGGTGCTCTACTTCCATAAAATCAGCCATTGAAAACCCTATGGAACACAGTTCTACTCTGACACACGTGGGGTGGCCATGAGTCTGAATGATTCAATGACAACTGGTTTTCTTTTCCCCAGCATGTCCAAAGGGGACTGACACATAGTAGGAACTCAATAAATGTTTTTGAATGAATGACTTACATAGAATGTTAATAATCTTGAGAATGTTTACAAGAAATTTCATTTCCATGTGTCTTTATAATTTGAGAAGATTCTGTCAGTTCTCCATGCTGATCCTTTCGAATTCCAGCACATTAAAATTAATGTATATGTGTATCCTGTGGGGTCAAGTTGAGTTGGAATCAACTCGAAGGCAACGGGTTTGGTTGTTTAGATTTTATTCTTGGAGATGCAAAACAGAGGAGTTGAGGTCCTCTTCTTGTGACACAAAGGGATTGTTAAATCCAGAAACTGGAAGTGTGTATAAATTTTAAAGCACTGACTTACAAGCTGAGTCCATCAAAGAGTGAAGAAATGAGAAAGGGCAGCTGTGCTACCTCAGTGCTAAGACAGACCTGCTGATAGGGGAGGCATGACACTTCAGCTTTTATGGTTGGTTGGTCATGAAAAGCCTGAAGGCATGTCCTTTTGATAACCTTTAAAATAATTTTCCATATCATTACCGCACAACAAGCAGAAATGGCAAGCTCAATCCACTAAAGCCATCCCTTCTTCAAAGTCTTCGTTGACCAAAATTAAATATAAAAATAAATAAGTGTAATTAAAAGATTATCACCTATGGTCCAGGCATTTCTTAATCCTAAAACTTAAGGTTGTTCGTAAGGAAAGGCTTGACAATGCTGAAGTTGTAACCCAGTTCATTGGACATAGAAGCTTCCAGACAGAAATAACGAGGCACACTCGTAAAATAGATCACTGAGGGGGAGGACGGCTGGAAGGCGAGGAAAAGGAACAGGACACAGCAGGGCACGTACCGTGGTCAGAGATAATGTCAGGAGACTCGGAGGCAAGCCACTAAAAAGGAATTGGCGTCTCAGAAACAACAGCGTATTTTTAGAGTCAACTACACTGACGTGCTCGCGAGTTTTATAGACCACTCAAAGAAGTCCCTGCCTTGCAGGCCTTAGGATCAAGAAATACTTCCATTTATCTAATACAATGCTCTCCTGCTGCCATTTTAGGTGCTTTTCCTCTATCCTCGATGGAAATGAAAAACATAAGCTAGTTTTCCTGTAAATAGCAATAAAATATAGAATAAATGTATGGGGAAAATAATAAAAGAAAACTTTCCTTTTCTGATGAAAATTTCTTCAACATTTAAATAAATCCACAGTGAGATGTAGCTCCTCCTCCGCTTCCTTTGGGATAAGAATCAGCAGGGCTGGGACGGTACTCAGACTTCATGGGCGCCTGAATCACCTGAGGTCCTTGTTAACGCGCAGTCTAATTCCGTAGGGGAAAGCCTCGGGTGTCTACATTTTCAGTAGACTCCCAGGTGATGCCAATGTTTCCTGTCTGCAGCCTTATTTTAAATAAGAGATGAAGCGTTTTCTCTACCGTTTTACTACATAATTCTATTTATTCAGCAAATATTTATCAAGTGTCTGAGATACACAGCACTAGAGATGTAAAACTGAATAAATCATAGTGCCTGTCCTCAAAATCTTCCAGCACCGTGAGGGAACCAGACCTGTCAATCAGCGGTGGCGGTGCTGAGCAATTAAAAAAGCAAGCCTGACAGCACTGTCAGTAAGTCACAGTGCTCCCTCGTTCCCATACACGATTTCCAAACACCGAATCAGGTGAGGTCACCGTGACACCGAGGGAGTGACCCCAAAACAAGACCACTCTGTAATCACTTCTGATAAGAGGTAAAAACACGTGTCGCCAGAGTGCTCCTGAGAAGGGAGGACAAAGAGCCTTCATCTTGCTCACTTTGGACACATCAGCAGGAAAGACCAATCGCTAGAAAAGGGCATCGTGTTTGGTAAAGTAGAGGGTCAGTGAAAACAAATACCCTCCACGGGATGGATTGACACAATACCGCGACAACGGACTCAAACACAGCAATAGTCTTGAAGATGGGGCAGGACCAGGCACCGTTTCATTCTGTTACAGGTAAGGTCGCCATGAGTTCGAAACAGACTTGATGACAGCTGCGAACACCATTAACATACAAACCACAAAAATGACTGAACGTCATCTTCAGTAACGACTGCTTCTTTACCAATTGCAGCTTTAGCCCTGTTTCACCTGGTAAATAAAAATTGTTAAAATACTCAAAAAATAAAACAAATTGTGTACTGTTAATTTCTGATGAGCTGATGCCCCTTAATTCCATGCTGTTTATTTGCTGCAGTATCCTGATGTTGTGGGACAGCTCAGCGTAAAACATCTGTGTCAACCTTTGTTGACCCAGAGAGTCAAAATCCTTCTCTGGCTCAGTCTCCAGTCCTGGCTGTGAGCTGCTAATACGATGATAACATCACATTAAATTTTTTATTCTGATCTACTAGCTTAAAATCAGCCTTTGGCTTCTTAGTGTTAAGATTGTCCCTTTGACACCATTACCTCCTACCCATTATTATCATGATAAATATAATTATCATTAACTAGAAAGCACCTCTGCTCTGCCATCAGGCTTCTGGATTTCAGATTCAGGCCTTTAATAGATACCAGCTCATGACTTTAGACAAGTTATGTAGCCGCTCTGTGCCTCAGTTTCTTCATTTGAAAAGTAGGATAATAAATAATACACTATCTCCTAAGGTTTTTATGAGGATTAAATGAAGGATTATTTAACTGTTGTAGTGTCTGACACATAGTAAGCACTCAATGAGTGTAAGCAATTATTAACCACTAATAACTAACACTTTATTCTAGTAGTTACTAATGTTAGCAAATTTCAGAATGAAAGTTAAAACTGCAAAGGTACTTTGAAGATGCCTCTTCATTCTTGGAAAAAAATATAATGCGATTCTTCCTCTTATGCAGATTTCTGGGTGTAAAAGACTAATCCAGATGTTACTCTCACTGTGTGGAGATTTTTCTCAGCAGAGTAACAGCTTTATATAAACCGTCATATTCTTAGAACTAACCCCAGTAAAAGAATCATACCTTTCAAAACCACTCCAGAACTGGACGTCTAGTAAAAAAAAAAAAAAAAAAGTCTTCTAGAAGACAACTTGTCCCCCTGTTGATCTGTTAACTTAGAGCTGAGCTTCTGAGTTCTGAAGTCTCCTTTTCCCATGCTTAGGCTAAGGATATGATGTCATACAGATGGAGGGGCAAATATTTCCCCCGAGAGACCTAATAGTGTTATTCCTCTCTGTTCCTCATAAGGAAACCCTGGTCACTCAGTGGTTACAGCTCGGCTGCGAACCAAAAGTTCGGCAGTTTGAATCCACCAGGCACTCCTTGGAAACCCTGCGGGGGCAGTTCTACTCCATCCTGTAGGGTTGCTATGAGTCGGAATCAACTTGATGGCAATGGGTTTTATGGGTCCGGTTTCTCGTAAGTGTGGTGGGAATATAATAACAGATTGCTTTCCCCACCCAATATTTCCTTCTCTCACCCTCTTTCCCCCCCCCCACCCCAACAAGCAGCTGGGCATTCTGTGCTCATTGCGTTAAGAGAAAGATGGGACAGCAAAGAAAGCAGAGGGCAAAAGAAGTCTCTTCCTGGCTTTGGTGTTGCAAAAGGCTTGGCTTTAGAGGCACACAAAAACTCCTGGCATAGCAAGACTTGTACAAAAGATTTTTTGCAAGAGCATCGCTTCCCACCCTCAGAAAACAAACAAGAAAAAACCCATTCTCTGTGCTGGGGAATGAAGGAGTTGTGGGTGGTGGAGGGAGGGGGAGCAGTAGGGAAAGGGCATGGCAGATTTCCATTGTCCCAGAGATAGGGAGTCTGCACCATGTCCCTGGGCACAGCCCTGGGAAGCCAGCAGACCACCATAGATGAGTTTGTGGGATCTGAGAGCAGAGGGAACATGTGCCCTGTTTCCTGGATACAGCCCCAGGAAGGCAGCAGGCCTCAGAGAGAACATGGAGTCACGGTGTGAGTAGGCAGATGGGAACTAGACAGACTCCCAGAGATTTCCTATGCCCTAACATGGAGTAGGAGTAAAACAACATCCCTGTACACCCAAGAGTGGCATATGAGAGGAAAGAGAACCTCCAGACATAAAAGGAGCCTGCAAATGGGAACTTAGAGCTCATAGAGGCCTGTGAGAACTGATGACTGAGTTATGATAATGAATTTCTCGTTAGGTGCGTGTGCAGACAGATGACATGGAGAACCAGAGGTCCCCAACTCAAAACTTGCCGCCATATTAGATCTTCTTAAATTTAGAATCAACTCCAGGGGCAAAAGGAGAGATACTGGGAGTTGATAAAGGTTATGGTATTTCCCTTTGGAACAGGGAATTCAAAACAGAGTTTACATTGAGTTATAGAAAAATAAAGTTGTATTTCATACACACCTGAGTTTATACTTTTACATGCACATAGGCTGTGGATCACTGAGGTCCTCACTGGGACTCCAAACAAGTTTAAAGTAGCACCCAATCCCTTTGTGAAAGGTAAGAGTTAGGAGGTACACCAGGCTTAAGGAAGGAATTTTCCAGATCCTATCTATAGAGAGTCAGGTTCTCAAGGCAAAATTGGAACTCCGAAGAAGAGGTTAACAAGTAACTCTTAACAAGACAAAATGACTCTGCTCCTAGAGGAAGCATTGGTGTTGATGAGGTAGTGGCATGTGGGAGAGCATCCTAACCTAGCATCCCTGCTCTGAACCATATAGAGAAAGCTTTGCCTCCACTACAGGAGTGATAATTACAGGTTCAAATGGAAAAACAACTCTTAGGCTCTGCCTGCTAAATTTACAAAATCTAAGGAATCAACCTAAACAGCAAGGATAGTTGTAGGTTTCCTGAGCTAGGACTTGAACAATGGAAGACAGCAGATGCCACCAGGGGTCAGTAGAGCCTCGCCACCAGCAGAAACGATCCCACAGACAGAAGGTGGTGCAGTGGACCTGAGCATTCACAATATGACAAGGTTCTTCTCCTGGGAACTGGGAGTGACCTGACAAGAAAGGACACGGAATAGCAGTTTACTGTAATGCCAAGTAAGAGTATTCCTTGTCTGAGGAGTGATACAATTCATTTTAACTCTTTTCAGTTGTAAAGCATATATTTACCCCCATCTGATAGAACAAAATCAATAACAGACTTGTTCAAATCCTCAGCATTCCTTTCTTCAGAAGAAAAAAATTTACTTTGACCTAAAAGGACTTCTTTAAAAAGAACTTTGAGACTATCACAAACAAAAAATAATAAACAACAACAAAAAAAAAAAAACCAAACCCACTGCCGTCAAGTCAGCCAGCAGGTCAGAAGTGACGGGGGCCCTGAGCTTATGGCTGGTGTCCAGAGCGGGTATTAGGGAAACCGTGAATTTGTAGCTGTCAGGTCAGAATGAGGGTGCTGTGGGGATCGCCAAGCTTGCAGTTGGCATCTGAAGTCTTAGTCGACTTGGCAGTTTGGAGGGCTGTGCCCTTTGACTTCTTGCGTCTGTCCTCACCCCTGGTGGTGATGTCAGAGGAGGAAGTGCTGCCTGTGCAGCTAATATCACAACAAAAGTGGAACAGAATCGATCACAAATTAATTTAGATTGATCAACACATTTGGTGCCACAGAAGTAGGATTTGATGAAGTGTGATTAGAGGCAAGTAAACATTTTTTCATAAAAACGTTATCCTTCTCATCACTTTGGATGGAGGTTAGAGAGTTAGTGCCAACTTTCTGGCATCTTCATCCATTTTCCTAATTGTAGGCATAGATTGAAACCAGCAGAAACTAATAGATATGCAAGGTAACAAACCTTGTTGTCTGTGACGGAAAAGTTACATTAACTAGAACAGTTTACATAGAGAGGATCTGCTAGGTCCTATTGATTAATAGGGACGTTTGTGACATGTTAAGGATTTAGGATTTTCACCCAAGCGCAACAGTAAGCCAAAGAAAAATTTTATGCAGGGGGTGACATTGAAAGATTTGTATTTTGACAAACTATTGTGGTTCTAGCATTTAGAACAAAACGGGGGGGGCACCATAATGGATGTAGGGAGGGCAGTGAGGGGCTTCCTGTTGGTGAGATGTGATAAACTTGAACTAAAGTGGTGGTGGTAAGGATGGAGAAAGATGGTGGATGGGGAGGAAAGATATATAGGGTGAAATCAACAGTACCAAGTGTTATGGATATGAGATGTGAGAGAGAAGAATGGATCAAAGATGGCACCCGGCATTCTGGGATACACAGTTGAATGGATGGTGGGGCTGTTGACTGCGATGGGGAATACTGGAAGAAGATAATATTTGAGTAGAATATCATCAGTTTGGACATGTTAAGTTTGAGCTACCTCTGAGACATCTAAGTGGAGATGTTGAGTAACTATTTGGATAGGTGGAGTTCAGGATATAAATTTAGGAGGAGTTGTTAACCTGACTATACTAGGCCCGGGGTGAAGTCACTTGTGTGAAGCCCCACATCAACAAACCAAAACCCAGCTAGTTTCTGTTTCCTGTAAATGCCTTGTTGTTGTCAGTTGCCAGTTCAGTTGTTTCTGACTCATGGCAACCCCATGTGTGCTGAGTCACATGTGTAAGCTCATAGCATTAACATTTATCCCCAATAGTCTTAACATTATTTTTAATGTCCTTAAAATTTATTGAAAATAGTAAGTGCAATAAAGAATTCCTATAAATGTGTAAATGTCCTTGGGAAAAGAGAGTTCTTGTTCCATGGCTTTGGCAGAGTGATTCATGGGAACTAAAGGAAAAACAGCTGACATTGCTGAGTCCCTACTCAATGCCAGAGACTCCACAGATCTTGTAAGTATCTTCTGTAACCCAAAGTCTCAGTTATCTAGTGCTGCTATAGCAGAAATACCACAGTGGGTGGCTTTAACAAATAGAAATTCATTTTTTCACAGTTTAGGAGATAGAAGTCTGAATTCAGGGTGCTGGCTCTGGGGAAGGCTCTCTCTCTGTGGGCTCCAGAGGAAGGTCTTTGTCTCCTTTGAGCTTCTGTTCCTTGGTCCCTTGCTGATCTTTATGTGGCCTGGCACCTGTCTTCCCCCATCTCTGCTTGGTTGCCTACTTGGCCAATCTGCTCTTTTAAATCTCAAAAGAGATTGACTTAAGACACACACACACAAAACCCAAACTCATTGCTGTCAAGTCGAGTCTGAGTCATAGCAACCCTATAAGACAGAGGAGAACTGCCCCATAGGGTTTCCAAGGCTGTAATCTTTACCAGAGCAGACTGCCACATTTTTCTCCCGTGGAGCAGCTGGTAGGTTCAAAACGATGACCTTTCAGTTAGCAGCTAAGTGCTTTAACCACTGTACCACCAGGGCTCCTTCAACTACAGGTATAGGGGTTAGCATTTACAACATGTATTTTGGGGTGATACAATTCAACCCATAACACCTACTGTCAATATCAACACTTCAAGACAAATATTGATTATTGGTGATGACAGTTTGAAGTTCAAAAACAGTGGGTTGATTGAGAAATTTTGGAGTCTTCTTTCCTGTGTCACATCCCACCAAAGTTGATACATCCAAAACCAAACTCTCATCTACCATTCCTGACACTCAAACTACCTCTTCCTCTGACCTCCGTTTCCTTTAAAAGCACCAGGGGCAGAAGCAGAGTGAGAAAGCATCCTGCACGCGGTAGCTACTCAGTAATGTCTGTTGTCATCATCTGCCAATTCTCCCTCTATAACGTCTCTGAAATCCATCTCCTTCTTTCCATTTTCATTTCCTCAGCACCTGTTCAGCTTTCGTCCTTAAATGAAATGGTCAGTTAGTGGGTCTGCCATCTCTAGGTGGGACATTCAGTAACATAATGGATGGCATTCCTGATAGTATCAACCAAAAATGTAGACTGTGCTCCCCAAGGTCTTTTCTTGTATGGACCCTCAAAAACAAACAAACATGTTAAGTAATTTTTACAGGTGGCCGGAGTAGTACTGTCTAGGTGTATAGATTTCTAGAATTCGGATTTTAAGAATGGATCTCTCTAGTGAAGCCACAGTACTTCATCATGTTCCTTGAGCAATTCCTTCTGACTTCTACTTGTACCAGCGAAGCTCTGAGCAGTGTCTGTACTATAGCTACATCATAGTTGAGAACACTAGTGACAACGTGAGATGCACTGTTCCTATGCTATTGGCTAGTGATTGAGAAGACATTTCGGTGCCCAGACCAGTGGGCAGCCGAGAATTGGGTTTGTATTTTTGCCTGCAGAAGGAAGGTTATAACCAGTGAAGGTTATTGCTTTTCTCAAATTGTAGCAATGGATCTACTGAAATCATGGAACTCCATGGAAGCCCCAGAAATCTTCACTACACAACACCATCAAAAAAAAGTCCACCTTGGCTATAAAAACTACGAGGCTCTTGTTATTATCCCATCTGACAGAGGAGGCAACTATCTTAGACAGGCTAAGGAATTTGCCCCAAGGCCAAATTGTCAGAGCTGCTCTTGCTTCTACTAAAAAAAAAAAAAACAAAAAACCAAACCTGTTGTCACTGAGTCGATTCTGACTCGTAGCAATCCTATAGGACGGAGTAGAACTGGCTCATAAGATTTCCAAGGATCAGCTGGTGGGTTCGAACTGCCGACCTTTTGGTTAGCAGCTGAGTTCTTAACCACTGCCACCAGGACTCCAACTATAGATTGTAAAATAAGCTCCTTGGGTCACTAAACGCTTGAATCTATCAGTCTAGCCACACGTTTTGCAAACACCTGCTAATCATAACAATTCTGTTTTAATCATTAGTGATGTGAGTTGTTGCTCCTGAGAAAAATTAACCGACAGGATTACTTATTCTTGAATGACCACATGCTATTGGAAGGAGGCTGTGTGTTCAGCTCATACAAAAATTGTAATGAATCATTTGTCTCCAAATGGGGGATTTAGATCACAACTATTTATTGTGCAATTAAATTGGAATTTGATCTAGGAAAACAGAATTCCTCTGTGCTTTGATTCTTGAGGCATGCTAGAAAAGGATTCCCTAAACAATTAATTTTGGAGAAATTGATTTACTTTTATATTTAGTAAAATAACAAAATGTTCTAAGAAAGCAACAATATTTGCTGAGGTATCTCCATTAGAGTGTAACATATTTACTGGAAAAATTGGTCTTTATGCAGCAGACATTATTGAGTATCGAATGCAGGGTAGGCCCTGCCCATAGTTATAAGGACGAAAAACAGAGACGCTGCACTTAAGGGCTTCACTGCTTGCTGGAAGAGGCAAATCATTATAATATATGTTATACAATAGAGGTGGAGTCGTGGGAGAAGAATTAGAGGAAATCCAACTTTGGGGGTCCCAGTGACAATTTTATAGGGGAGGTATCATTTGATCTAAGTCTTATCGAAGGAAAAGACATCATATACATACAGCAAGGCCTAAAAACTGTTTGTGCCTAAGAAATTGCAAACCAGAGAAAGAGGAGAGGCTATTGTTACCACCGTTTGGGGGGAAACCAGAAAGAATGCTAACAGTGAAATATCTGATAGGATTGAGAAATATAGGTGCATATTTTGTTGAGAGAAAGCCTAGTACAGCCTGATCATCTATAACACATAAGTCAAATGGAAAAAGAATTCTCTGTTTATTCTCAGAATTTTCATTCCTTCTTTAAAATCGAGCAGTGTTTGAGAGAAGCTTAAATGATACCTATTTTCTACCAAAAAGGAGCCCTGGTGGTGTAACTGTTAAGCACTCGGTAGCTAACCGAGAGTTTGAACCTACCCTGCGGCTCTGTGGGAGAAAGACCTGGTGATATGGGCCCGGAAAGATTACAGCTGAGAAAACCCTATGGGATAGTTCAACTCCGTCACATGGGGTCACTCCGAGTTGGAATCGACTCAACAGCACCTAACAACAACATTTTCTACCAAAAACTCCAATTGCTCAAAGACTAAGTCGCAAAAAAATTTTCATTTGTTTAACGAAAAATTTTCCTTTTAGTCACGTTCTTGGCATAGGTAAAGTCTTTAAATTATCAAATATTTTAATCCTTTTATTAGAAATGTAAATGATAAAGGACAAGATTGTAGGACTTCGCGGGCCAAATGCTTTTGTAATTTATGTTAAGACCAAATTATTTCAAATTCCTTATCTATTATAAAATTTGTTATTTAAAGTTTTAAGGAGCTGATTTTTTAAAAGATCCCTAAGTATCTTTATTTTAGTGGAAAAGAATCATGATCAAGCTAATTTTAAAGTTTTAAGTAACTGCTAACATTTATTACATGCTTACTTTGTGTCATGAGCTGTGTCTTTATATTTATTTTATTAAAAAAAATAAGTTACGTATTCACAGAGTCCAGTGAAAAGGTGGAAAAGGATATACAGTGAGAAGTTTCCTGGTCACCCAGCCACCGAGTGTCTAGCTTCGGAGGAAATCATTGCTGCCATTTTCTTGAGCATTTCTGTGGTTATGCAAGCAAATATTTACATGTATTATCCACTCCGCACTCCCTATTTTTAACATTGTTCTACATTTTGCTCCTTTTGATTAATAATATATCTTGGCAAATGTCCTATGCATAAGTATTTGCTCATTCTTTCTTATGGCATACTATCTGATTGCATGAGTCCACCAGAACGGTCCCTTGTAGAAGGAGATATATATTATTTCCACTCTTATCCTATATAACAGTGCTGTAATCAATATCCACGTACAGATATCAGTTTACTCATCTGTAAATGACAGTGAAAGATGAGTAAATTTGTTCATTTAAAAGCACATCTGTTCAAAAAATGAGGGATTGTTGGTTAAAAGGTATGTATGTGCATTTGAAAGTCTGATACATATTGCCAAACTGTTTTGTATGGAAGTTATACCAATTTATACTCCTCCAAGTAATGTAGGAGCCCCTGGGTGGCACAAATGGTTAAGGACTGGGCTACTGACCAAAAAATTTGGTGGTTTGAACCCACCCAGAGGCACCTAGGAAGAAAGGCCTGGGAATCTGCTCTCAGAAGGTCACTGCCATGAAACCCCTGTGGAGCACAGTTCGACTCTGACAAACATGGGGTGGCCATGAACCAACTCCAAGGTACCTAGCTTTTTTGCTTTATTTTCTTAAGCAATATATGAGGGTATGTGTCTCCGCCATATTCTCATCAACAATACATTACTAAACTTTCTGATCTTTGCCAGTCAGATAGAAGAGAAATACCGTTGCTGTTGTTGTTAGGTGTTGACGAGTCAGTTCCCACTCATAGCAACCCTACATACAACAGGACAAAACCCTGCTGGCTCCTGTGTCATCCTCTCAATCGTTGCTATGTTTCAGCCCATTGTTGCAGCCACTGTGTCAATCCAGTGTGTTGAGGGTCTTCTTCACTTTTGCTGACCCTCTACTTTACCAAGCATGATGTCCTTCTCCAGAGACTGGTCCCTTCTGATAACATGCCCAGAGTAAGTAAGACGAATCTCATCAACCTCGCTTTTGAAGGAGCTTTCTGGCTGTATACTTCCAAGACAGATTTGTTTGTTTTTCTGGCAGTCCGTGGTATATTCAGTATTATTTACCAACACCATAATTCAAAGGCATCAATTCTTCTTTGGTCCTCCTTATTCATTGTCCAGCTTTCACATGCATATGAGGTGATTGTAAACACCTTAATCCTAAAAGGGACATCTTTGCTTTTTAACACTTTAAAGAGGTCTTTTGCAGCAGATCTGCCCAATGCAATCTGTCATTTGATTTCTTAACTGCTGTTTCCAAGGGCATGGATTGTGGATCTAAGTAAAATGAAATCCTTGACAACTTCAATATTTTCTTTGTTTGTTATGATGTTGTTTACTGGTCCAGTTGTGAGGATTTTTGTTTTCTTTATGAGGAGGAGTAATTGATACTGAAGGCTGTAGTCTTTGATCTTCATCAGTGTTTCAAGTCCTCTTCAATTTCAGCAAGCAAGGTTGTGTCCTGTGCATAATGCAGGTTGTTAAAGAGTCTTCCTTCGATCCTGATGCCCCATTCTTCTTCATATAGTCCAGCTTCTCAGATTATTTGCTCAGCATACATGTTGAATAAGTATACTGAAAGGACACAACCCTAACGCACACGTTTTCTGATTTTAAACCACACAGTATCCCCTTGTTCTGTTTGAACAGCTGCCTCTTGGTCTATGTATAGGTCCCTCATGAGCACAATTAAGTGTTCTAGAATTCCCATTCTTCGCAATGTCATACGTAATTTGTTATGATCCACACAGTTGAACGCCTTTGCATAGTAAATAAAACACAGGTAAACAGCTTTCTGGTATTCTCTGCTTTCATCCAAGATCCATCTGACATCAGCAATGATATCCCTCATTCCAGGCCCTCTTCTGAATCCAGCTTGAATTTCTGGCAGTTCCTTGTTGGTATACTGCTGCAACCGTTCTTGAATGATCTTCAGCAAAATTTTACTTGCGTATGATATTAATGATATTTTTTTATAATTTCTGCATTCTATTGGATCATCTTTCTTTGGAATGGGCACAGATATGAATCTCTTCCAGTCAACTGGCCAGGTAGAGCTGTCTTCCAAATTTCTTGGCATAGATGAGTGAGTGCTTCTAGCATTGCATCCGTTTGTTGAAGCATCTCAGTTGATATTCTGTCAATTCCTGGAGCCTTGTTTTTTGCCAATGCCTTCAGTGCAGCTTGCACTTCATCCTTCACGATGATTTGTTCTTGATCATATGCTACCTCCTGAAATGTTTAAACATCAAACAATTCCTTTTGGTACAATTACTCTGTGGATTCCTTCTATCTTCTTTTGATGCTTCCTGCGTCATTCAATATTTTGCCCATAGAATTCTTCAATATAGCAACTAAACTTTTTCTTCAGTTCTTTCAGCTTGAGAATGTTGAGTGTGTTTTTCCCTTTTGGTTTTCTAACTCCGGGTCTTTGCACATTTATTATAATAATTTACTTTGTCTTCTCGAGCCCCCTTTGAAATCTTCCATTCAGGTCTTTTACTTCATCATTTCTTTTGTTCGCTTTAGATACTCAACGTTCAAAAGCAAGTTTCAGAGTCTCTTCTGACATCCATTTTGGTCTTTTCTTTCTTTCCTGTCTTTTTAATGACCTTTTGCCTTCTTTATGTGTGATGTCCTCAATGTCATCGGACAACTTGTCTGGTCTCTGGTCGTTAGTGTTCAATGCATCAAATCTGTTCTTGAGATGGTCTGTAAATTCGGGTGAGATATACTCAAATCATACTTTGGCTCTTGTGGACTTGTTTTAATTTTCTTCAGCTTCAACTTGAACTTGCATATGAGCAACTGATGGTCTATTCCACAGTTGGCCCCTGGCCTTGTTCTGACTAACGATATTGAGCTTTTCCATCGTCTCTTTCCACGGATATAGGCAATTTGATTCCTGTGTATTCCATCCGGTGAGGTCCACTTGTATAGTCGCCGTTTATGTTGGTGAGAAAAGATATTTGCAATGAATAAGTTGTTGGTCTTGCAAAATTCTGTCATGTGATATCCGGCGTTGTTTCTATTACCAAGGTCATATTTTTCAACTACAATCCTTTTTCTTTGTTTCCAACTTTGGCATTCCAATCACTAGTAATTATCAATGCATCTTGATTTCCTGTTTGATCAATTTCAGACTGCAGAAGTTGGTAAAAATTTTCTATTTCTTCATCTTTGGCATTAGTGGTTGGTGCGTAAATTTGAATAATAGCCGTAGGCGAATGGATATTATCCAATCACTGACAGCGTTGTATTTCAGGAGAGATCTTGAAATGTTCTTGTTGACGATGAATTTAATGCCATTCTTCTTCTATTTGTCATTCTGGTATAGTAGACCATACATGATTATCAGATTCAAAATGGCCAATACCAGTCCGTTTCATCTCGCTAATGCCTACGATATCGATCTTTATGCATTCCATTTCATTTTTGACAACTCCCAATTTTCCTAGATTCGTACTTTGTACATTCCACGTTCTGATTATTAATGGATGTTTGCAGCTGTTTCCGAAGGTCGTGAAAGCTTGGCTCCATCCACATCATTAAGGTTGACTCTAAGGAGGTAGCTCTTCCCCAGTCATATTTTGAGTGGCTTCCAACCTGAGGGGCTCATCTTCCGGCACTATATCAGACAATGTTACACTGATATTCATAAGATTTTCACTGGTCAATTTTTTATTTAGGAGTAGATCACCGGGTCCTTCTTCCTAGTCTGTCTCAGTCTGGAAGCTCTGATGAAACCTGTCCACCATAAGTGATCCTGCTAGTATTTGAAATACTGGTGGCATGGAGACCAGCATCACAGCAACATGCAAGCCACCACAGTACAACAAGCTGACTGACAAGTAGTAGAGGGAATTACTAAGTGTTTTAAATGGATTCTCTCACTAATCCCTATCAGTAGGTACTATTATTATCACCAGTTTGCATTTGAGGAAATTAAGGCTTACTGAGGTTAGGTAACTTGCTTAAAATCACTGAGATAAAAAATGGAAGAACCAAAATTAACCTCACTCTGTCTGCCTCCTGAACAAAACTCCTAACCATTATGCCATGCTGCCTTTCCTTTAAAGAACACAGCCACATAACCTTAAAACTTAAATTGCATTTCTCACTTTTTTCTTTTGATGATTCAGAAAAAAAGAAGTTATTCCAAAAGGCACAGCAGAATTTTTGCAGTATCCTAATGTCATCATTAGTAATATAATTATCACTGAACAATAGATGTGTGTCCTATTTAAAAAATCATCATAGTAGATAGTTATAAGGTGAACCAGCTTTAACTTTCATTATTGTTGGAATAATGGTATACCAGCCACTTTTTACACCTCTGGACCTCATAGGTAGTAAATTATTCTGGTTCTAATGCATTTAGTGTCAAGGTGAGTCCCTTTTGAAACGCCTGAAGCTTGGCAGACTGGAGTTGGAGCCTCATTGTTGTGTAGGTTGAGCAATCTATTAGGTGATGCTTCCTAGATGTGTTAGTTTTGTAAACTTTTGCCCTTTTTTCCCTTGATTTCTATGAGATAATATTTGCAAGCGTGATTATGGCTTTCCTATGTGATAGTTATTGAGCCCTGATAGGTTTGTTTTGCTTTTTCTGATTTGTATTTGGAAAACTAAAGGTTCCCCCACGTAACCTAATGGAAAGGCGCTCACAGTAAACTCTATTTAGTGCTTACTGGTACATTGCCATATCAGGGATGGGTGCCGCCACAGTGCCACTCGCCTTATTAGTGACTTGTATTACCAGATCATATATCTCAAAGTCCATAACTCTTATCAAAAATTCCAAATTGGCCTCTGAGTTTGCATACTATAGTTAGTGAATCTCATAGAATCAAAAGTTTTTTTAAAAATTTAGTAATGAAAGGGTTAACAGTCTCCTAATATCACCAGTTTCTAAAAGTTCCATCACATCGCAAGACTTCAGTCCCCATAAGCCACACCCAGTAGCCCAGTTAGTAGATTACAGGTGGATGATTTTATACTAATTTAAATAAAACTTCATTAAGCCTAGAATTCTGATGTCAGAATAATAACGTTTGCAATGAAAAGATAACATACGAAGGTTGCAATAGCCCTTTTCTTCATCACAGTTCAAAGTGATTTGCAAATATTAAAGTTTAGTCTTCCTCACTCATTGAGGGAGTAAATAAGTCTTCAAAACAAGCAACCAAAAACCATGTGCGTATTCCCTGCCACCTTTTTATGTTATTGGAGAAAATGCGCAGCGTGCAAGAACTAACTGTATGAGAATCATGTGTTCACAGCATCTCAAGCTACAATTTGGAGGCTTTATACATGCATTTACTGGGTGTGGGCTTTCAGCATTTTACAGGTTTAACTTGTTTGCAACTCTCAGTGGTATGCTTGAGGTCTCTGCCACTTCCTAGGTGGTTTTCCCAAAGAGAAAACACTGTTTACTTAACCTAAGATCACACCCATTAAATTCTGCCTATGAATCTCCTGGGTGGCCTTTCATGTCAATGGAGAAAACAAGAAGCACCTCAGGCTGGACAAATGGGAGCCATCTGGAAAAAGAATAAAGTTGGAATTATAACTCACATCTTGAACCTAAATGAATTCCAGTTGGATAAAAGATTTAAATGTAAAAAAAAAAAGTGATTAAAAAAAATAATCTCAGGTTGGGGGATGTCTCTTAAAGTATGACATGGGAATGAAAGAAAAAATATGGATTCTAAAAATACAGACAAATCAAACTTCTGATTTCTACAAAGTTCTGCACAGAAATGTCTACCATAGATAAAGTCAAAGACAAATGACAAATAGAGAATTTTATTCCAACTCATATCACAAAGTATTAATTTCCCTAATGTCTAAAGACCTTCTACAAATAAATAAGAAGACCAACAATCAGTAGAAAAATGGGCAAAGGATACAAACTGACAGTTTTCAGACATGTGAATACAAATGGTTTTTAAACTGATGTTCAAAGTCCCTCATCAGACAAGAAATGCAAATTAAAACTACACTATGATCCTCATTAGGACATCATGCTTTGTAAAGTAGAGGGCCAGCAAAAAAAAGAGAAGATCTTCAATAAGATGGATTGACACAGAGGCTGCAACAATGGGATCAAACATGGCAATGATTGTGAGGATGGCGCAGGACCGGGCAGTGTTTTGTTCCGTTGTAGAGGGGGTCACTGTGTGTCAGAACCAACTGGACAGCACCTAACAAAAACATGATCGTCAAAAATTCCAAAGTAAGTACTACCCTGTTGGCCAGGCTATGAAGAACTAGTATGCTGATGGGAGTAATTTGACAACATTTATCAAAATACAAATACTTATACCCTTTGACTCATCGATTCCACTTCTAGGGGGATGTAATTTTAAATAGGGTGATCCAGAGAGGACTTCCTGAAAAAACAAAACCTGAAAGAGGTGAGGGAGTGAACCGTGCTAATACCAGGGGAAGAACAGTCCAGACAGAACCTCAAATGCTAAACGCCGAGTTGTGAGAATGTATAGCATGTTCTAGTAACAGCAAGGAGTCCAGGAGGGCTGGAGTGGAATAAGTTAGAGGGAAAAATATTGGGAGATTTGCCAACAAAGTATTGGCAGGGCAGGACATGTAGGGTGTTATAGGTCATTTTAAGGACTTTGCCTTTTATTCTAAGAAATGGGAGAAATCACTGGAGCATTTTGAGGAGAGGAGTGACCTGATCTGACCTACATTTTTGAACTATGACTCTGGCTGCTGTGATAACAAATGAATGGGTCAGCGAGAGCAGTTAGGAGGCTACAGTGATAATCCAGGCAAGAGATCACGGAGGGATGAGTCAGGGTGACAGATAACAATACAGGTAGTGATGTATTACAAGACTGTGGATATATTTTGAAAGTAGTGTCGCCTGGATTTGCTGACAGATTAGATATGAGGTAGTGTCTTAGGCTGGGTTCTCTACAGGAATAAAACCAATGAAATGTATATATATAAATGTATATAGAGAGGTTTAATTCAAGCAAATGCCTCACACAGTTGTGGAGGCTGGCAAGTCCCAAAATCCATGGGCCAGGCATCAGGCTGGAGACTTCTCCTGACTCACATGTTTGCAGGGACTGATGAACCCAAAATCAGCAAGTCAAATGGCAGGCTGCTGGGTCACAGTGTTGTAAGAGCTGATGAATCTCAAAATTTGTAGGTCAGGCAGCAGGCTGATGGCTAACATCCCAAGAACCAGAGGTCAGATGATGATGAGTAGGATGCCGGATCCAGACTGAGAGTGAGCCTTGCTGGAATATACATTTATATACTGGAAGCAGGCCATACCCTCAAGGAAACACCCTTTTCAACTAATTGGCTGCCCATAGGAGATCTCATAGCAGAGGTGATTACATTATATCAGATCTCATCATGGAAGTGATTACATTATATTACATTATGGAAGAGCAATCAGTCCAATGTCTGGCAAACCACTGAGAATCATAGCCTAGTCAAGTTGACATATAACATTGCATAAGGGCTTTTAAAACTGAGGTGTCTGGTGTATCTGAAAACGCTGGCTCAGGCTTTAGCTCGACTCCATTTTGTTGTTTCTGTTTTTGCCATAGCAACAGTTAATCTCTGCAGCCAAGGAAATGTTTTTCTCCATAGCTAGGCTACAGTATGTCAGAAGTACTTCTTGTGGCTCCAGGGGACGGGGTGGTGGTGGTATCAAACTCTTTGTGTAAAATGTTCTCAAAAGAACTTTCTCTTAAGCAATCTAATTTTTACCTTCTGTTCCCATAGATCCATCATGTAATCATCTTATGACTGCCTTGTGACCCCCTTTCAAACACACATATCACCAAGTAGTAACGAATCAACGAAGCACACTTTTACTGTTTAAACCAATCATAGCAAAAACCCCATTTCTAGGTATGCTGCCCTCTACTATCTTATCTCACCAAGCACCAATCAAAATCTTATTAGCTTGTTCCCAAGGAGACTTAAAACAAATAGCTCATCTGCAGCTTGTTCCCAAGGAGCCTTGAAACAAACAGCTTAGCTGTAATCCACCAATCCAGAATGCTCACATACCCCTGATGAACCAATCCCTTTTGACCCCCCACTTCTAACGATCCCACCTTATGCTGATCTAAGTTTGTAACTTCCAGTCAAAAGAATGTCCCTTAAGCTCTTTGTTCTCACCCTATAAAGTATCTCTGTAGCTTCACCAGCTTGGAGCTGTGACCTTCACTTTGTGGGAGTCAGTGTCTCCCCGGCTTGAGCTGTCTTTTCAGTAAATCTCAATAAATCTCTTGATTTTACTTGAAACAGTGTATGCGTCTTTACAACAACATTAACCATCACACGTACAGAGAAAAACCTAGAATGACTCTAAGATTTTGGCATGAATAACTAAAAAGATGCAGTTGCCATCAAACTAGAAGACTGAGAAAGGAATGGATTTGGAAGGAGATCAGTTGTTAAATTATGGACATGGTCAATTTGAGATACTTGTTTGACATTCAGACTGATATATTAAATGCACAGTTGGCTGTACAAATCCAGATTTTTTGGGAGAGGTCCAGACTGATGCTATAAATTAGGAAGTTGAATGTATAAATGATATTTAAACCTGAGAACTGGATGAGATCACCAATGTAACTCATACAGATAGAAGAGAGGAATCCTTGGGTGGAGCAAACGGTTAAGCACTTGATTACTGACTGAAAGGTTGGTGGTTCGAACCAAGCCAGAGGTGCCTTGGAAGACAGGCCTGGCGATCTGCTTCTGAAAGGTTGTAGCATTGAAAACCCTATTGAGCAGTTCTACTCTGCACATGCGGGGTCACCCTGAGTTGGAATCCACTCAATAGCAACTAAGAACAACTACAACAGAGAGAAGAGAACCAAGAACTAATGCAGAGCACTCCGACAGTTAGATGCAGGAAAGGGAAAAAGGAGCCAGCAAAAGAGACTGAGAAGGAGCAACAAGCGAGGTAACAGTAAAGCTACTTAATGTGGTATCCTATACAGCAAATAAAGGACGAAGAAATGATCAGTTGTGTCAGGTATTGCCGATGGGTCAAGTGAGATGAGGACCAAAAAGAGACAGCTGGATTTAGCAGTATGAGTCATTAACAAACTTGCCACACACAGTTTTACAGCAGTAGTAGTGACTGGAATGGATTCAAGAGAGAAGGGCAGTAAGCCTCCAGATATAACTATTTACTGGAAATATGGAAGGCAGAGAAACATGGTAAATAAAACCATGAGGATGCCACCAGGCAAATACAGAATGTGGAAACTTCTACAGGAAAAATGACATGTTTTTAAAACATATAAATGGCATGGAAAAGGGAGAGTGAAACAAGAGACATATTAAGAGACATATTCAAATACACTATGTTGATGCTAATTAGAGCCTAATATGAGCAAATCTACTATCAACATATATTTTTGAGACACTCTAGGATATTTGCATTTTGATTATGCATTTAGATTTGTTAGATATGATATTGGTGTGATTAATATTTTTAAAAAGTTATTATCTGTTAGAGATGTGCACTGAAATGTTCATCGGTGAAATGATACGATGTCTGGGATTTCCTTGAAAATATTCCGGGAAAAATTTAGAGATGAGGTGGATGAAATAAGATTGACTAAATATTTATAATTATTGAAAGTGGGTATTGAGATATGGAAGTTGATTATTGTCATGGATTGAATTGTGTTCCCCCAAAATCTCTGTCAGATTGGCTAGGTCATGATTCCCAGTATTGTCTGATTGTCTGCCATTTTGTCATCTGATGTGATTTTCCTATGTGTAGTAAATTCTACCTCTGTGATGTTAATGAGATGGGGTTATTGGCAGTTACATAGACTCAATCTACTAGATTAATCTACAATTTAAGCCAATGTCTTTTGAGATATAAAACAGGGGACCTCATATCACCAAGAAACAAGAGCCAGGAGAATAGCACATCCTTTGGACTCGAGGTTCCTGCGCTGAGAAGCTCCAGGTCCAGGGGAAGATTGACGACAAGGACCTTCCTCCAGAGCTGACAGAGAGAGAAAGCTTTCCCCTGGAGCTGGCACCCTGAATTCAGACTTCTAGCCTCCTAAATTGTGAAAGAATAAATTGTCTCTTTGTTAAGGCCGTCCACCTGCGGTACTTCTGTTATAGCAGCACTAGATAACTAAGACAATTAGATTGTCTTTCTACTTTTGTGTATACTTGAAAATTTTTATAATAAAATGTTTTAAATGAGAGAAATTAAATTCAAGAAATAAAGATATTGTTGCAGGGTTTTTTCTATAAGCAGGATCTGAGAGATGAGGTGATAGCTGGAAAGCAAGGGGGGGTCTTCAAAGGGTTTTTTAAATTTTCAAGATGGGAGAAATAAAGGTACGTTTACATGTTATGGGAAAGATCCAGATAAGAAAGAAATTTGACGATGTGGCAGAGAAGGGAGACTCTTTGGAGGAATGCCTTTGAACGAGCGAGAAGAAATAGGATATGATGCAAACATGGAGCGCTGGTCTTTAATACAGGTGGTGGTGTTGTTAGTTGCCGTAGAGTCGGCCTCTGACTCATGGTGACCCCACGTACAAACAGAGCAAGCCCTGCACCATCTTCATGGTCATCGCTATGTTTGAGTCTATTGTGGCCACTGTGTATTTTGAGTGCATTTCATCCTATGGGGCTCATCTTCCACTACTATATCTGATGATATTCTGTTGTGATCCATAGGGTTTTCATTCACTGATTTTCAGAAGCACATCACCAGGCCTTTCATCCCAGTCTGTCGTAGTCTGGAAGCTCAGCTGAAACCTGTCCACCATGGGTGACCCTGCTGGTATTTGAAATACTGGTGGTGTAGCTTCCAGCATTACAGCAACATGCAAGCCACCACAGTGCTGCAAGCTGACCGATGGGTAGTGGTAAAAAGGAGTATCAACAGTTTATCCATAGTAATAGAAGGCAAGGCAAGACAGAGAAGGTGGGCACATATGTGGGAGGATATGGAGGTGGGGGGAAGGATAAGAGCTTGCTGAAGTTTTCTTCTGAAACCTTCAGTTCCCTCAATGAAATAGAATGCAGGATTAACAGTTAAGGGTGAGGATGGAAACAAGGTGCTGAAGGTTTGCGAAAAGAGACGAAGGGAGTGAATACTTTGTCTAGGGAGATGTCTTAGTTTCTTAGTGCTGCTATAACAGAAACGTCACAAGTGGGTGGCTTTAATGAACAGAAATTTATTTTTTTTACAGTTTAGGAAGATAGAAGTCTGAATCCAGGGTGCTGGCTGTAGGGGAAGGCTCTCTTTGTCCGCTCTGGGGAAAAATCCTTGTCTCAGCTTCTCTAGCATTCCTTTTGGCATTCCTTGGAGATCTCCACATGACACCTATCCTTTCCCATCCGTCCTTGCTTTCTCTGTGCCTCATCTGCCCTTTTTATATCTCAAAACCAGTTAGGTTTAAGATACGCCTTTTCCTGGTATGGCCTCCTTAACACAACAAAGAAAACTTTATTCCCAAATGGGTTTAGGGGTTAGGATTCCAACCCATTTCTTCGGGTGGCAGTGGGGGAGGCACAATTCAGTCCATAACTGGAGGGTGAGAGAGTGAATATAAGAGGGAGATATGATGTGACCACCAGTCAGAATTAAAAGTTTATTGGAAGTTGTTGTTGTTATTAGGTGCCATCAAGTTGATTTTGACTCACAGCGACCACTTGTGACAGAGTAAAACTTCCCCACAGGGTTTTCTAGGCTGTAATCTTTACAGGAACAGATCACTGGGTCTTTCTCCCACAGAGCCTCTGGTGGGCTCAAATCACCAACCTTTTGGTTATAGCCGAGGGCTTAACCGTTGCACCACCAAGGTTCCTTTACTGGAAGTTAATGGTCAAGAATCTAAAGTGAGGCTAATCACCAAGGGCTTTTGTCTGGCCAGATTCCATGTCTGAGTGCAGGCAAGGAGGAGGTGGAGCTTTAACCAGGGTTGTGGCTTTGCCAAGGGAGTATAGGAAATAAGAGAGGGCCAGGGAACCGGAGAATTGTACTATTTAGAGTAAAACTAGGCTGCTGTGACCGAGACCGAACATTAATTCTGTGATTTGAGACAGATGTTTATTTCTATCTCAAGAACAGTCAGAGGAGACCCTACCAGGTCATCTAATCTCGGCTTCAAGGCACCGAAGTTCCTTCCATCTTGTTTCTCTGCCATGTCCTAGACCATTTTCCTCTTCTGAATGGTAGAAACTGGGTAGCAGACCCATCCTTTATCAATTATCCAGAAGGGGAAAGAAAGGATGGAGAGGAAGCATTGGCCATGTTTTAAGTAACACAGGTGCCATGCGTTACTTCTATTCCTATTCCATCAGCAAGATTTTAACCCTGCAGCTAACATTTTGGAAGAAGGGGAGGATGATTTTAGTAGACAATCAGAACTCTCTGCAAAAGAGTAATTGTTAATAATTGACCAAGGGCTCAAATTCTCTGGAGCCATGGGGGCTGAATGAACCCCCCAGAACTATTGCCCTAAGAAAATCTTTAAACCTTAAACCAAAAATATCCCCCAAGTCTTCTCAAAACCAAACTATAGTTTAGCTTAGCTAGTAAAGAATGTCTGCCTTGAGCATTGTGCCCTTTTAAGATCTATCTATATGGGACCAAACTGACAACAGCAACTCAAAAGATTAGAAAGGAAACTTAGGGGGCAGTGAGTGTAAGTTAATGGGGGAGGAACAACTCAGAAAAGAAGAGTGAGAAGGGTTACACAACTGGAAGAATGTAATCAGTGTCACTGAAATGTACACGTAGAAACTTGAATTAGTGTCTGTTTTTGCTGCGTATAGTCTCAACAACAACAACAAAATAAATTATTTAAAAATAATAATAATTGACCAAGGGCTTTATGTTAGGTGAGGAAGAATGAGAGGACCTGAGGAGGGTGAGACGTACCAACAGGTGCTAAAGTCAAGGGATTATAGACTTCAGTGGGGTGAAAGGATGTCCTTGGAGTCTGGGTTCCAGAGGAAGTAGGAGCGTGATTAGAGGAATGCTTAGTATTGAGACTACAGAGGAGTTACTGATGACGTGAAGGTCTAGGGCATGATCCCAGAGTGAGTGACTGATATAGGGTAAAGGACAAGATCATACGAAGAGAGGAGTTGGATGAAGGCTGATCCAAGTGGATATTATTACTGAAAATTATTACTGGAGTAAGGTTCCCTGGGTGACGCAAATCATTTACACTCAGCTACTAACCAAAAGGTTGGCCGTTCGAATCTACCCAGCAGGGCTGTGGAAGAAAGGCCTGGCAATCTACTTCCATCAGATTACAGTCATTGAAAACCCTATGGAGTGCAGTTCTACTCTGGCTCACATGGGGTCGCCATGAGTCAGAATCACCTCAACAGCAATGATTTCGTTTTTTTATTTTTGGTACCCTTGGCAACAGGGACCATGAGCCAGCTGCTAAAATCATTGAGAAATGAAGACAGTAAGTGGTGTAGTCTGGTGACGTGATATTCAAGGCTGAGGATTTTTAGGGAGGTGGAGTAGTCTGACAGTGGCAGTGGGGAGCAAAGAGGACCCTCCCTCCATCTTCAGGCCAACGTGTGGAAGAAGTAGTAGGCATTACCAGCAGGGCTGTGGGGGATGTGGTGAAGTCCTACGGGAGATTCGGGTGTCAGCTCTGCAGGATGGGGAAAGGGACTGTGTTAGCCTCCGAGGGCCATCATAACAAGATATCCCAAACTGGACGGTATATAAGAACAAAGTCTATTGTCCCACAGTTGGAGGCTACAAGTCTGAAGCCAGGCTGTTGGCTGTGTTGATGTTTCTGGAGGCCCTAAGCGTGACTCTGTTCCGTACCTCTCTCCCAGCTTCTCCTGACCCCCTGCAATCCTTGGTGCTCCTTGACAGACAGCTCCAATCTCTGCCTTTGTTGTCACATGGCATCTTTCCTGTGTGTCTCTTCTCCTCTTTTATAGGGACACCACTCAGATTGGATTAGGACCCGCCCTGCTCCAGAGTGACATCATGTTAGTTTAACTGAAACACCTTCTAAGAGCCTATTTCCAAACAAAGTCACATTCACAGGTACAGGGGTTAGAACTTCAACATACCCTTTTGGGTGACACAATTCAATTCATAACAGAGACCTTCACAGAAGAGGATGAGAAAGTGTAGGCATTTTGCTGCTCACAGGCCAGGCAGTCCAGGGAGTACAGTGGAAGCATTTCAAGAGTAAGGGAGGAGTGGAAGAAAGGAAGAGAGGAGGAGATTACAGAGCTGCATAGGGATTGAAGAGGTCCCTGGGTGGCACAAATGGTTAAGCGCTTGACTGCCAACCTAAAGGTTGGCAGTTCGAACGTACCCAATGGCAATATGAGGGAAAGGTCCTACGATCTGATCCACTCTGTAATCCATGGCATCACCATAAGCGTCCATAGACTCAATGGCAACTGGTTCGGTTTCGGCATAGGAATTAGAGTGAGGGGATGGACGGTGACCTGGGGACCTGGGACATCTCATGGTTCCTGATGTAAATAAGAGTAAAGGGATAATCCTGATGGTTTTAGAGTAGACAACGTTGGCAACGCTGCGTGGTGGGGTGAGGAGGAGTTGAGTCTTTTCAGTGAGTCTGAGGCCCTTCTTTGCACACAGAGGCAGAGAAGGCACGGTGTGAGCTCCAGCAAAGTAAAATAAAATAGCTGACGTTTTCTAGTAGCTTCTCCCCACCCTCACTCTGGGACCAAGCAACAGGGAAGCCTGCAGGATAAGCAGCAACAAGATGGGTTCTTTCCCCACCTTCCCCAGGCTCTGTTCGTAAGTTGTGGCAGGTGACTCACATCAGGGGAGATTCCTCTCAGAATGGATTCCTGCAGCTATGGAGTGTTCAGGGAGCCCTGGTGGTGCAACAGTTAAGCGCTCAGCTGCTAACTGAAAGATCGGCTATTTGAACCCACCGAGCTGCTCTGAGGGAGAAAAGACCTGGTGATCTGCTACCATAAATATTATACCCTAGGAAAACCTATGGGGGCGGCTCTACTCTGTCACATGGGGTCACTATGCGTGAGAATGGACTCAATGGCTCCTGATAACAACATGAGTCTCGTAACACTTTCAGTCTCTAACTCGAACAGAGGTCTGTCCTCTGCCGGTGCAACTTCTCCAGTGCCCCAGAAATGTATGTCTCTCTGTCTCTCTCTCTGTCTCTCTCTCTCTCACACACACACACATAGAGCAGAGGTTCCGAGCCCTTTTCCCACCCATAGCAAGGCCTACTGACTGCCTCAGCCCTGATGTGTAGGAAAGAAGGCTGGGGCTGTCTGTAATGATGACAGTCTTCTAGGAAACGGATGAAACGCGAGGGGATGAGGTGGTAGACAACGTGTATAAAAGACCCCCACTCAAAATCCCCTTCACCATCCCTCATACCAGTTAGTCTGGGGGTTTAACATATTTTTATGTAAACAGCCAATTTAATCTGTGGTATTTAGGCAGCAGATGTTCTTTTTAAAAGATAATTTAAATTTATCCTTGTATTGTTCGATGGACATAGTGTTTCAGGAAATCTCACAGGTAGAAAAACTTTGGCATTTTTCTCAAAGTCTGAGGAAATTGGAAGCATATATTTATCTCCTCTGGATGTGCTCTGAGTGAATCCACACTGGGAGAATTTGTCTAATATCCAGGTCATTTCGTCTCTTTAGTTAAAAAAAAGAAAAGAAAAAACTTCTTGTCAAATCTGCCATATGGTATAACCAAGCTACAATGTATCATCCATTTTTGAGAAATCATAATTCCTTTGAGGCTTTTTTCCTGGCATATCTGCCAGAGTCTTCCTGTTGCGTTACTAGTTTATGAATCAAGCTTTTCACTCATTTGTTTATTCCACAGTTAATTCTTTCCTTAGCAATCATTCTGAGCATAGCTTTATCCTAAGCACTTAGGGGGCTATAAGGGCATTTCATTCGCTCCCTTGTAAGAATTTGCAATCAATTTGGGAAGGGGAGAGAAAAAGAAAGAGAAAGGAAAGAAGGGACGAAGTAAGGGAGGGAGGCACTGAGAGAGGGAGGAGGCAGACAGTACGTTTAAAGCAGCCAAGATGTATGTGTGATCTTACATCCAAAAGAAATATGTGACACCCATGAAAATAAACTCTACAGCTTTATTGTGGGACAGGAAACAAGACTCAACTAAATGGAGAAACTTACTGGATTCCTGGATTGATTAGAACAGTGTCAAATATGCTCAAATCAATCTAAAATTCAGGGCACTTCAATAAATATCCCAACCCAAATTTTTTAAACTTGACAAGCTGACCATACAAACTTTTGGGAAAGGTAAATATGAGTCAAACAATTTTTTTGGAAGAGACTAGAGTGAGGGACCTTCCCTAACATATCAAAATACACTCTAAATCTCTAATAATTAAAGAGCTTGACAACTGATTGGTAAGAAAAAAACAAATAGAGAAGACTAGAAAGTCTACTAAAAACAATTGGAAGTAAAAGCTAACCTTTAATAAAGATATTTTTACGTGCTGGATGCCAATCTAATTATTGATAATAGAACGCAATGACTTTTAAAATAGAACTTGGAAAGAAAAAACTATAATGGTGTAACAAAATTCCTTCCATTCTCATCTATTTATTTATATAAGTAAAGTCTCTCAACATTCACAACTATAAAAACAAAAGTATAAGTTAATATTGAACATGTCTCATTTTAACAATGAGTAATCTTTATCCGTTAGAGTGAATTACATGAATCCGGCTCTGTCACTGAGAAATGTACTTACAACACAATTTTATATTTTTTATGTTTAATAATTATAAATTTATGTTGTATTGATCAGTTTTATATTATTAATAATTAAAATGATAGAATATTTTGATACTCAGAACCTTATTAACCCATGAAAGAAATTAATTTAAATTTATATACATGTTTTTATAATATAATCTAGTAGTCAAAGACTTTCAGGCACAAAAACATTTTACATTAAGATAAAATTATGTGAGAGAAGTGGAATAGAAATATTAGTTTAGGGGCATAAAAGAATAATGCAAAATCAGCTGGTGTTAAAGGACAGGTATAAAGCTGTTGGGATATTTATATTTCTTTGGATACATTTCTTATAGTAATATCACATGGTTTAAAAAGTTTTTACTTTTTCAAAAAATGAAAAGTACATCTGTGATCATTAGATCCCAATTACACTTTGATTAAAAGTTACTTAATTAAGAAATGTGGAAACCCTGGTGGCGTAGTAGTTAAGAGCTATGGCTGCTAACCAAAAGGTCAGCCGTTTGAATCCACCAGGCGCTCCTTGGAAATCCTCAGGGGGCAGTTCTATTCTGTCCTATAGGTCGCTATCAGTCGGAATCACCTCTTTGGCAACAGGTTTGGTTTTTGGGGGGTTAATTAAAAAAATGTAGCTCAAAGAATAGGCATTTACCTGGGGCAGGAGGAAGGAGAAGTGAAGGCTTGTTAAGTAAGCTCTCTGGATAGCCAAAACGTTGCATGGAGGGGTGTCTTAGTGATCTAGTATTACTATAACAGAAATACCACAAGTGGATGGCTTTAACAAACAGAAATTTATTCTCTCGAAGTTTCAGAAGCCAGAAGTCCGAGTTCAGGGTGCCAGCTTCAGGGGAAGGCTTTCTCTCTCTGTCGGCTCTGGGGGAAGATTCTTGTCATCAATCTTCCTCTGGGTCTAGGAGTTTATCAGCACAGGGACCCTGTGTTCAATGGACGCGCTCTGCTCCTGACTCTCCTTTCTTGGTGGTATGAGGTCCCCATGTCTCTCTGCTCACTTCTGTCTTTTGTATCTCAAAAGAGATTGACTCAAGATACAGCCGAATCCTATAGATTTTGTCCTCTTTAACATAATGGACAGCTCACTCGCAAATAGGGTCATAACCACAGGCATAGAGGCTAGGATTTAAAACACGTAGGATAATTACGTCAGATCACAAAATGGAGGACAACCACACAATACTGGGAATCATGGCCTAGCTAAGCTGACGCATATTTTTGGGGGGACACAATTCAATCCGCATTACAAGGATCTCCTTACTAAGCCTTGAAGGAGAAGTAGCTCAGGAGAGACAAGTAAAATCGAAGAGGCCAAGAGAAGGATACAATGCTAAAGAGGAACAATAGAAATGGAAATTTCAAAGTATCCTTTAGGCCAGCATTTCAGAAAATGTGTTCCCCAAAACATTAGGATTCCACAAAGTGTTCATTGATAGCTACTCTGTGGGGAAAAGTGTTGGTAGTGATATTTTTCTTTTAAAAGGCATCTTTTGAAAATTCTATTTATCAAAAATCACCATATATATTCTTATAATCGTTCTGCAATAATTTGCCTGCGGGAATATATAGCATAGTAGTTAAGAGGACAGTTTCTGGTGCCAAACTGATGGGTTCGAGTCACAGCTCTTCTGTTTGATCTGTATATTCAGCAAGTTACTTAATTTCTTTTTTTTTTTTTAATTGTGCTTTAAGTGAAAGTTCACAGCTCAAGTTAGCTTCTCATACAAAATTTATACACACATTGTTACAAGGCCCTAGTTGCTATCTGTATAATATGATAGCACACTCCTCCTTTCCACCTGGGTTTCCCATGTCCATTCAGCCAGCTTCTATCACTTTCTGCCTTTTCATCTCACCTCCATACAGGAACTGCCCATTTGGTCTCATGCATCTACTTGAACTAAGAAGCAAACTCTTCACGAGTATCATTTTGTGTCTTATAGTCCAGTATAATCTTTGTTTGAAGAGTTGGCTTCGGGAATGGTTTCAGTTCTTGGTTAACAGAGAGTCCAGGGGCAATGTCTTCTGGGGTTCCTCCAGTCTCAGTCAGATGATTCAGTCTGGTCTTTTTACTAGAATTTAAGTTCAGCTCCACACTTTTCTCCTGCTCCATCAGGGACTCTCTGTTGTGTTCCCTGTCAGGGCAGTCATTGGTGGTAGCCAGGCACAATCTAGTTCTTGTGGTCTTAGGCTGATGGAGTCTCTGGCTTATGTAAGCCTTTCTGTCTCTTGGGCTAATATTTTCCTTGTGTCTTTAGGATTCTTCATTCTCCTTTGCTCCAGGTAGGTTGGGAACAATTGGTGCATCTTAGATGGCAGCTCACTAGCTTTTAAGACCCCAGATGCCACTCACCAAAGTGGGATGCAGAACATTTTTCTTAATAAACTCTGTTATACCAATTGACCTGATGTCCCCTAAAACTATGTCCCCCAGAACCCCACCCCTGCTACTCTGTCCCTCGAAGTGTTTGGCTGTGTTTAGGAAACTTCTTAGCTTTTGGTTTAGTCCAATTGTGCTGACTTCCCCTGTGTTGTACGTTGTCCTTCCCTTCACCTAAGATAATTCTTGTCTACTGTCTACTTAGTGAATTCCACTTTCCCTCCCTCCCCATCCTCATAACCATCAAAGAATGTTTTCTTCTGTGTTTAAACCTTTTCTTGAGTTCTTATGATAGTACTCTTATACAATATTTGTCCTTTTGCTACTGACTAATTTCACTCAGCATAATGCCTTCCAGATTCATCCATGTCGTGAGATGTTTCACAGATTTCATCATTGTTCTTTATCGTTGCATAGTACTCCATTGTGTGGATATACCATAATTTGTTTATTCATTCGTCCATTGATGGGCACCTAGGTTGTTTCCATCTTTTTGCTATTGTGAACAGTGCTGCAATGAACATGGTGTGCCTATATGTATTCGTGTGACAGCTCTTATTTCTCTAGGATATATTGCAAGGAGTAGGGTTGCTGGATCATATGGTACTTCTATTTCTAGCTTTTTAAGGAGGCACCAAATCTATTTCCAAAGTGGTTGTACCATTCTACTTTCTCACCAGCAGCATGTAAGTGTTCCAGTCTCTCTACAACCTCTCCAACATTTATTATTTTGTGTTTTTTGGATTAATGCTAACCTTGTTGGGGTAAGATGGTATCTCATTGTAGTTTTGATTTGCATTTCTCTAGTGGCTATTGACCACGAGCATTTCCTCATGTATCTGGTAGCCGCCTGAATGTCTTCTTTGGTGAAGTGTCTGTTCATATCCTTTGCCATTTTTAATTGGGTTATTTGTCTTTTTGTTGTTGTGGTTTTTTTTATTGTGCTTTAGATGAAGTTTTAGAGAAGAAATACCTTCTCATTAAACAGTTAGTACACGTATTGTTTTATGACTTTGGTTAACAACCCCACGACATGTCAACACTCTCCCTTCTCGACGTTGGGTTCTCTCTTACAAGCTTTCCTGTCCCCTCCTGTCTTCTAGTCCTTGTCCCTGGGCTGTTGTGTCCCATTAGTCTTGTTTTGTTTTATGGGGCTGTCTTTCACCTCAGGAGTGACTTCGTTACTGAGCTAAAAGTGTGTACAGGGGCCATACTCTCGGAGTTTCTCAAGTGTCTGTCAGGCCAGTAAGTCTGGTCTTTTTTTGTGAGTTAGAATTTTATTCTACATTTTTCTCCAGCTCTGTCCAGGACCCTCTGTTGTGATCCCTGTCAGAGCAGTCAGTGGTGGTAGCTGGGCACCACCTGGTTGTACTGGACTCAGTCTGGTGGAGGCCATGGTAGTTGTGGTTCATTAGACCTTTGGACTAATCTTTCCCTTGTATCTTGTTTTCTTCGTTCTCCCTTGCTCCTGAAGGGATGAGACCTGTAGAATATCTTAGATGGCTGCTCACAGGCTTTTAAAACCCAAAATGCTACTCACCAAAGTAGAATGTAGAATATTTTCTTTGTAAACTATGTTATGCCAATTGAGTTAGATGTTCCCTGAGACCATGGTCACCACAGCCCTCCACCCAGCAATTTGGTCCCTCTATGGAGCTTCCATGACCTTCCCTTGTACAAGCTGTGCTGGCTTCCCCAGTATTGTGTACTGTCTTAACCTTCACCAAGTTGTTGAGGTTTTTGCAGTATCTTGTAGATTTTAGAGATTAAACCCTGATTGAATTTGTCATAGCCAAAATTTTTTTCCCAGTCTGTAGATTGTCTTTTTACTCTTTTGGTGAAGACTTTTGATCAGCATAAGTGTTTGATTTTTAGGAGCTCCCAGTTATCTAGTTTCTCTTCTCGTGTTTGTGCATTGTTAGTTATGGTTTCTATTCTGTTTATGCCATGTATTAGGACTGTTAGCATTGTCCCTATTTTTTCTTCCATGATCTTTATCATTTTAGATTTTATATTTAGGTCTTCGACCATTTCGAGTTAGTTTTTGTGCATGGTGTGAGGTATGGGTCTTATTTCAGTTTTTTGCAGATGCATATCCAGTTACGCCAGCATCATTTGTTAAAGAGACTGTCTTATCCCCAGTTAACGGACTTTGGGACTTTGTCAAATGTCAGCTGCTCATAGGTAGAAGAATTTATATCTGGATTCTCAATTCTGTTCCATTGGTCTATGTATCTGTTGTTGTACCAGTATCAGGCTGTTTCGACTACGGTGGAGGTATAACAGGTTCTAAAATCAGGTAGTGTGAGGCCTCCCACTTTGTTCTTCTTTGTCAATAATGCTTTACTTATTCGGGGCCTCTTCCCTTTCCATATGAAGTTGGTGATTTGTTTCTCTATCTCATTAAAAAAATGTCATTGGAATTTGGATTGGGATTGCATTGTATCTGTAGATTGCTTTGGGTAGAACTGACATTTTCACAATGATGAGTCTTCCTATCCATGAGCAAGGTATGTTTTCCACTTATGTAGCTCTCTTTTGGTTTCTTGCAGTAGTGTCTTATAGTTTTCATTGTATAGGTCTTTTACATCTCTGGTTAGATTTATTCCTAAGTATTTTATCTTCTTGGGGGCTATTGTAAATGGTATTGATTTGGTGATTTCCTCTTCGAAGTTCTCTTTGTTGGTGTAAAGGAATCCAACTGATTTTTGTATGTTTATCTTATATCCTGATACTTTGCTGAAATCTTCTATTAGTTCCAGTACTGCTCTTGTGGATTCTTTGGGATTTTTGGTGTACAAGATTATATCATCTGCAAATAGGGATACTTTTACTTCTTACTTATCAATTTAGATGCCCTTTATTTCTTTTTCTAGCCTAATTGCTCTGACTAGGGTCTCCAGCACAGTGTTGAATAAGAGTGGTGATCAAGCGCATCCTTGTCTGGTTCCCATTCTCAAGGGGAATGCTCTCAGACTCTCTCCATTTATAATAGTGTTGGCAGTTGGCTTTGTATAAATGCCCTTAATTATGTTGAGGAATGTCCCTTCTATCCCTATTTTTACTGAGAGTTTTTATCATGAATGCAAGTTGGATTTTGTCAAATGCCTTTTGTGCATCAATTGATAAGATCATGTGATTCTTGTCTTCTTTTACTGTGATGGATTACCTTGATTGTTTCTCTAATGTTGAACCATCCATGCATACCTGGCATGAATCCCTCTTGGTCATGGTGAATTTTTTTTTATATGTTTTTGAAATTAATTGGCTAGAATTTTGTTGAGGATTTTTGCATCTATGTTCATGAGGAATATTGGTCTATAATTTTCTTTTCGTGTGGTGTCTTTACCTGGTTTTGGTATCAGGGTTATGCTGGTGTCATAGAATGAGTTTGGGAGTATTCCATCCTTTTATATTTTCTGAAATACCTTTAGTAGTAGTGGTGTTAACTCTTCTCTGAAAGTTTGGTAGAATTTTCCAGTGAAGCCACCAGGGCCAGGGCTTTCTTATTTTGTTGGGAGTTTTTTAATTACCTTTTAAATCTCTTTTTTTGTTATAGGTTTATTTAGTTGTTCTACTTCTGTTTGTGTTAGTTTAGGCAGGTTGTGAGTTTCTAGAAATTTGTCCATTTCCTGTGGGTTTTCAAATTTGTTAGAGTACAGTTTTTCGTAGCATTCTATCATGATTCTTTTAATTTCTGTTGGATCTGTTGTGATATCACCCATCTCATTATTTATTCGGGTTAGTTGCATCCTCTCCTGTTTTTCTTTTGTCAGTTTGCCCAACGGTTTATTGATTTCATTGATCTTTTCAAGGAACCAACCTTTGGTCTTGTTAACTCTTTCAATTCCTTTTCTATTCACTATTTCATTTAATTCTGCTGTAATTTTTATTATTTCTTTCCTTCTGGTGCTCAGGGGCTCTCTTTCCTGCTCTCTTTCTAGTTGTTCGAGTTGTAAGGTAAATGTTTTAATTTTGGCCCTTTCTTCTTTTTGGATGTGTGCATTTATTCCTATAAATTGACCCCTGAGCACTGCTTTTGCTGCATCCGGAAGGTTCTGGTAGGAGGTATTTGCATTCTCATTTGATTCTGTGAATTTCTTTATTCCAGCCTTAATTTTTTCTGTAATCCAGTAGTTTTTGTGCAAGGTGTTGTTCAGTTTCCATGTATTTGATTTTTTTTCCTTGCTTTTCCTGTTATTGATTTCTACTTTTATGGCTTTATGGTCAGAAAAGATGCTTTGTAATATTTCAATGCTTTGGATTCTATTAAGGCTTGCTTTGTGGCCTAATATGTGGTCTATTCTGGAGAATGTTCCATGTATGTTGGAAAAGAAGTATACTTGGCTGCTGTTGGGTGGACTGTTCTGTATAAGTCTATGAGATCAAGTTGGTTGATTGTGGCATTTAGATCTTCTGTGTCTTTATTGAGCTTCTTTCTGGATGTTCTGTCTTTCACTGAAAGAGGTGTGTTGAAGTCTCCTACTATTATTGTAGAGCCGTCTAGTTTTCTTTTGAATGCTGTTAGAGTTTGTTTTACGTATTTTGGAGCCCTGTCATTGAGTGTGTAAATATTTATTATGGTTATGTCCTCCTGGTGTTTTGAAACTATAATTGTTATATAGTGTCCTTCCTTATCCTTTGTAGTGGATTTTGCTTTAAAGTCTATTTTGTCAGAGATTAATATTGCCACTTCTGCTCTTTTTTTGATTGGTGTTTGCTTAATATATTTTTTTCCATCCTTTGAGTTTTAGTTTGTTCTGTCTTTAAGTCTAAGGTGTGTCTCTTGTGCAGCATATAGACAGATCACGGTTTTTTATCCATTCTGCCACTCTCTGTCTCTTTATTGGTGCATTTAGTCCATTTACAGTCAGCGTAATTTTTGATAGAAATGAGTTTAGTACTGTCATTTTGATGTATTTTTTTTTGTGTTATTGACAGTTTCTTTGTTCCACTTAATTTTCTGTGCTGAGTCATTTTTCTTTATGTATTTTTTCATTGTTGTTGATTTTGTATTTGCTGAGTCTTTATGTTTTTCTTGTTTTTTATTTTGATGTGTAAGATCTTTAGTTTCCTTTGTGGTTACCCTTAATATTTACCTCTATTTTTCTAAGTTTAAACCAATCTTTTATTTCTTTATATCTCCTTGTCTCCCTCTCCATATGAAAGATCTATGACTGCATTATTTATTCCCTCTTTTTGCTCTATTGTTGTCATCTTTTACATATTGACATCTCTGTTTCCCTATTTTCAGTGTTTTAGCTTTGATTAATTTTTATGACTTCCTTATCTTGGTTAATATCTGGTTGTTCTGTCCTGTGTTCTAGTCTTGGGTTGTTATCTGATGTTATTGATTTTCTAACTGGAGGACTCCCTTTAGTATTCCTTGTAATTTTACTTTGGTTTTTACAAATTCCCTCAACTTCTATTTATCTAGAAATGCCCTAATTTCACCATCATATTTGAGAGACAGTTTTGCTGAATATATAATTCCTCGATTGGCAATTTTTTTCCTTCAAGCCTTTATGTATGTTATCCCATTGCCTTCTTGCCTGCATGATTTCTGCCGAGTAGTCTGAGCTTAGTCTTATTGACTCCCCTTTGTAGATGACTTTTCATTTATCCCTAGCTGCTCTTAAAATTCTCTCTTTATCTTTGGTTTTGACAAGTTTGATTATAATTTCTTGATGACTATCTTTTGGGATCTACCCTGTGTGGGGTTTGATGAGCTTCTTGGATAGATATCTTCTCATCTTTCATAATATCAGGAAAGTGTTCTGCCAACAAATCTTCAACAATTCTCTCTGTATTGTCTGTTATCCGCTCCTGTTCTGGTACTCCAGTCATTTGTATGTTATTCCTGTTGATAGTGTCCCACATAATTCTTAGGGTTTCTTCATTTTTTTGAATTCTTTTATCTGATTTTTCCTCAAAAATTGGTGTCAAGTGCTTTATCTTCAATGTCACTAATTCTGACTTCCATTGCCTCAATTCTGCTCCTATGACTTTCTGTTGAGTTGTCTAATTCTGAAATGTTATTTTTAATCTTTTGGATTTCCGATTGCTGTCTCTCTATGGATTCTTGCAGCCTGTTAAATTTGTCATTATGCTCTTGTATAACCTTCTTAAATTCCTCTATTGCTTTGTATGTTCCTTGACTTGTTCTGCGTTTTGTATGATCTTCTTCCTGATCTATTAAAGAGCTTTGTATATTAATCTTTTGAATTCTACCTCTGGTAATTCCAAGAACTTCTCCTCCAGATAGTTTCTTGATTCTTTGTTTTGGTCACTTGCTGAAGGCATCATGGTCTGCCTCTTTATGTGATTTGATATTGACTGTTGTCTCTGAGCCATCAATAAGTTATTATGTTTATTTATTGTATGTTTGCTTACTCTGTCCTAGCTTCTTGTTTTCTTTTGTTTCGATATGCCCAAATAGTCTGGTCGTGTGAGCTAGTGTGATTATTGGCATCTTTGAAACTCTCAAGTCCTGTCTCCAGGTGGTTAGAGCTGTTACTACATATGTGAGCCCAGGAGTCCATTTAATTTTCTGGTGTGGATTTATCTCAGGTGTCCAGGTTGTTGGTCACCAAGTGTGTGGTGCAGGCTCTCACCTACTGTCCTAGATGGGCAGGGGTGATTGGAGTGGGCACAGGTATCCAGCTGCTGTAGGGGGTCATGTGCTGAGAAAGGCAGGGGGATGAAGACTGAGTGTCTGGGTGGACGGCATGTCCCTGTTCCTTAGAGCACATAGGTGAGTGGGTTTTTCAGCTGGACTATTGGTACCCCATGCTGTTGACTGTAAGGACTAGGAGGCATCACTTATTCTTAGGCATCTGTCATGGGTGGCTAGGTGGCATGGGTGGAACTACCAGTCCTCAGGCCCCTTATGTGAATGGGTGTGGATCGTGCTTAATGAGCAGGGTGGTGTCAAGTGCAACTAATATGTCACTCCCCTCATAGTTGATACAGTTGGAAATAAGCTTCAGGTATATACCCTGTTGTACTGTGCTAATGAGGACCTACGCTGTTGAAATGGGCCCACACAGGTCTATGCAGGGGTGAAAGACATTCAAAGTCTGTGAACCCCTAATGCCTGTGCCTAGGCAAATGGGCTGTGCCTGCCCTGAATTCCTGGCTTAAGGCAGCTGGCAGATTATTTTTTCCTGTCTGTTAATTTGTTCCCTCTCCAAAGCCAGAAGAATGGCTCAGGGTGTGCGACCGGGTCATACTTACAGCTCAGGGGGCACAGCAGTCACTGAAGCCAGACTGGGACCAGGAACAGAGGGGGGAGGGGGCAGGTAAATGGGAGAGAGGTACTTCCCAAAAGGGGGGGTTTGAATCGCATGGTAGTTTAGACACATGTACTTATCTATCGCCAATTGAGCACCACTTCTCACTGGTTCTGGAGGCTTGAGCATTCTCTCCGCCACTCAGTCTCTCCCAATGTGGAAAACCTCCCAAGCACCACTGCTTGCCTCACTGCGTGTGCCAGCCAATCCTGCCTGCAGGGTGCCAGTGCCGACCAGGTCAGGTCCAGCAACTCCTTGCTGCTACTATACCATCTCTCCCTCCCCCTGCCGCTCTGTTCGATTCCTAAACTTTGTCTTTGATGTTCAGGACTCCTAGGTTGTCATGTATAATCAATTCACTTGTTTTTTCAGGTCTTTGTTCTAAGAGGGACCACTGGAAATGTCTGACTACTCCACACCTTGGCCCCGCCCCCTCAAGTTACTTAATTTCTTTGTGCACCAGTTTCCTCATCTGTAAAATAAGGATACTAATACTGCTTTCCTCATAGGGTTGTGGTGAGGGTTAAATAAGGTAATACAAAGAAAATGCTTAGAACATGGCCTGGATACAATAAGTGCTATGGATGGGTTTGCTGTAATTTTTTTTTTCCCATTTATTTTCTTTATTGTGCTTCAGGTAAAAGTTTACAGAGCAAATTAGTTTCCTATTTGATAGTTTGTACATAAAGTGTTCCATGACATTGGTTGCATTCCCAATGCAGGGTATCCTCAATGTGTCAGCACTCTTCCCCTTTCCATCCTGGTCCCCGTTTTCCCTCATCTGAATTTTACACCCCTTCCTGCCTTCTTATCTTCGCTTTTGGACAAATGTTTTCTTTTGATATCATATAATTGATTGTTGTAAAGAACACGTTCCTCTCGGGTGCTCTTGTTTACTGTATGGGGCTGTCTATTTGGCTGAAAAGTGATCTCCTAGAATGGCTTCAGTTCCAAGTCAGAAGGGTGTCTGTCTTAAGGTCATAGTCTTGGGGGTTCCTTCAGCCTCTGTCCCACCAGTAAGTCTGGTCTTTTTTGTGAATTTGATTTTTTGTTTTATAATTTTCTCCCACTCTGTCTTGTACCCTCTGTTGTGATTCCGATCAGAGCGGTGAGTAGTGGTAGCCAGACAGTGTCTAGTTCTTCTGGTCATAGGGTCATGTAGGCTGTGTTCACATGGTCCATTAATCCTTTGGACTAACTGTTCCCTTGAGTCTTTGGTTTTCTTCACTGTCCTTTGTTCCAGATGGGAACTGACCAAGAGTTGTATCTTAGATGGCTACTCAAAAACATTTAAGATCCTAGACGCTGTTCAACAAAGTAGGATGCAGAATAATGTCTGTATGAACTATGGACCCTCACCTTCGAGCCTAGGAACTTTGTCCCATCAGGTGTTTGGTTATGTCTAAGAAGTATCCATGACTGTGCCCCTTGTGTGCTCTATTGTCTGTATTAGTATACACACAGCACCTACAATTTTGTATGTAGAAATATCCACAACCAAACCTATATCTGCAGGTCGGTGTGCCCTTACACTCTCCCACACCTCTTTAGCATATCTATCTACTTATGTATCTATTTGTAAGCTATTGTTTGTTAACACTATTGTTGCGGGACTGTCTATGTTATAGTAATTACTGTATTGCTCTTTATTCTTGCGTTTCACTTAGTGTATTCCTTTGCCTTGGTCATCTTGTGCTGACTTCCCCCATATTGTATATTACCTTTCCCTTCACCAATATTAACATGTGTCTTTTCCCTAGCAAGTAATTTTCCCTCCCTCCCTCTCCCATCCCTGGTAACCATCAAAGAATTTTTTTTCTGTGTCTAAATTTTTTTTTTAGTAAGAGTGGTCTCATACAATATTTGTCCTTTTGTGATTGACTTATTTCACTCAGCATAATGTCCTCCAGATTCATCCATGTTGTGAGGTGTTTGGGGATTTGTCATTATTCTTTATCATTGTGTAGTGTTGCATTGTGTGTATGTACCATAGTTTGTTTATCCATGCATCTGTTGATGGGCACTGTGATGGTTAAGATTGTATGTAAACTTGGCTGGCTTATCATTCTCAGTGGTTTGACAGTCATATGATGTTGTGATCACCTCCATGATGGGATCTGCTGTGAGTAGCCAATCAGTTAAAAAGGAGTTTCCTTGGGCATGGGGCCTGCATCAAATATAAGTGGACGTTCTGGCAAGGCATCTAGCTCCTGTTCATCTGACCGCTGGTTCTTGGGACTTGAGCTAGCAGCTTACCTGTGATCTTCCCTGCCAATCTCAGGATTTGTTGATCTTTGCAGCCTGTGAACAACAGCCCTGTCCTCTGACCTGCCAATCTTGGGATCACCCGCTTCTGTGGCTACATGAATCAGGAGAAGCCTCCAGCCTGACCCACAGACCTGGGATGTTTCAGTCTCTACAACCACATGAGCCATTTCCTTGATATAAATCTCTCTGTATATATACTTATACACTTTACTGGTTTTGTTTCTCTAGAGAACCCAGCCTTAGACATTTGGTACCGATAGTGGTTCTAGAGAGACAAAATTGTAAGGATGAGTTTTCTAAATTGGTTCTCAAGTCTGGTTAGTCATAAAGATGTCATAAAGATTCTGCTTCCAGTGGTAAAGAGGGCATTGCTAATCCATGGTGTGAGGTGGCAATACAAACATGCAAAATATCATCACCAGTAGATCAGGTATTGGTGAAAGCCAAGGCTCTGGGTGAACACATACGTGATATCGTTCTACGTTTTTGTCATAATGAGAAGTATAAGGGAGTTGGTTGGTTGGTCCTACTTTTGCAAGACAAACTGGTGAAAGAAACAGATAAGCTCAGGGCTTCAGAGTCAAACCTCAAGTGCCACATAAACAACCTCAGAGTTTCCACTTGTGCCTTGAAAGAAAGTCTGGTTTTCTGTAGTAACAGAGCTGATATTGCCAAAAACCAAACCCAGAGTCTTATCATAAGAGTGGCTGAATTACACCAACAAAATTGCCAACCTTGAGAGGTGTCTGAAGTTAAAGTGAGGGCATTTATTGGGAAGAAATGGGATCCTGAAACTTGAGATGGGGACATATGGGCAGATAATCAAGAAGCTGGAACACTGAGCCCCTAAATTCCATTGAATCACTCCTGCCAGCAGAACCAGCCTCTCACTCCATCTGAAGAGATTAACCCAGCTGCATCTAAAGAGGCTTTGTCTGAATCATTGCCTGGGGCATCGCCCGAGGCAGATGCTTTACAAGACAATGCTGAATGTTCTCAAAACAGTCCCCCCCACCCCAGGGTCTTAAAAGCTTGTGAGCGGCCATCTAAGATACTCCACTGGTCTCATCCCTTCGGGAGCAAGGGAGAATGAAGAGAACAGGATACAAGAAAAAGATTAGTCCGAGAGACTAATTGTCCACAGTTACCAAGGCCTCCACTGGACTGAGTCCAGTACAGCTAGATGGTGCCTGGCTACCACCACTGACTGCTCTGACCAGGATCACAACAGAGGGTTCTGGACAGAGCTGGAGAAGGATGTAGAACATAATTCTAACTCACAAAAAAAAAGACCGAGATTTACTGCCCTAAAGGAGACTGGAGAAACCCCGAGAGTATGGCCCCCAGACACCCTTTTAGCTCAGTGGTGAAGTCATCTCCGAGGTTCACTGTTCAGCCTGGGAGTGGACAGCCCCGTAAAACCAAATGGGACTAATGAGATACAGTAGTCCAGTGGCAAGGGCCAGAAGGCAGAAGGGGACAAGGAAGCTGGTGATAGGGAACCCAAGGTTGAGTAAGGATATTGTTGATGTGTTGTGAGATTGTTAACTATTGTCATAGGGCAACATGTGTAGTAACTGTTAAATGAGAAACTATTTTGTTCTGTAAGCCTTCATCTTAAGTGAGAATAGCAGCACAATTGGAAGAGCGTAGTCAATGTCACTGAACTGTGCATGTAGAAATTTTTGAAATGGTGTATCTTTGGCTATGTGTATTTTCACCAGAAAAAAGGTTGAGAAGTTAGAGGGTTGACATTTTGTGGGGTTGTTAACCAATGTCATAAAACAATATGTGTACTACTGTTTCATGAGAAACTGCTCTGTAAGCCTTCACCTAAAGTACAATTAAAAAACAAAAAACAAAAAAAACAGTTCCCCACTGATTTTGGCTTCTAGACCTGTTACTAGACTTAAGTCCCAGCAAGCCCTTAAAGGTGAAGGACAAAGTGTCACCCAGGAGAAGGTACGCTACACCTCAAAAGAACTACTTGGTTTTCTAATATGTACAAACAGATACCTGAGGAATATGTGTGGGAATGGCTATTAAGGGTGTGGGATAATGGTGCAAGGAACGTAAAGATGGATCGGTCTGAGTTTATTGATATGGGCCCACCAAGTACAGATTCTTCATTCAACGTTTCAGCTTGAGAAGTTAGGAAATGATCTAATAGTTTATTTGGTTGGGTCAGTGAAGCATGGATTACATTATGGCCTACACTCAATCAAGTTGAAGTACCAGACCTGCGTTGGTATACTGTAGAAGAGGGTATCCAAAGACTTAGGGAAATTGGCATGCTAGAGTGGATTCATCAAAGTAGACCCACAGACCCACACATGGAGTGCCCAGAGGACACACCTTTACCACAACTGCGAGGAACAAATTTGTGAAGTGAGCTCCAGCATCCTTGAAAACTGCTGTGATTGCTATTTTATGTATGTCAGATTTGACAGTAGGAACTGCCCTAACTGAATTAAGACACCTACAATGGGGCTGAGTGGACCGTGTGGTAGTAGGGGTCAAGTGGCAGCACTGAATTGACACAGACAAGGTGAGTGTGATTACTTTAATGGACAGTGGAGTCAAAGCAGAAATCAGAATAGTCTGACTTGTATGGACTTATGGCATTGGCTACTTAGTCATGAAGTACCTGGGAGTGAAATAGATAGGAGATCTACTAAATATTTAGTTGATCTGTACAAGTGGGTGAATTCTAGGTCAAGTGAACAGCAGTCTGATTCAGATTGCCAGATTAGAGAGTCATGGCCCCTTAATCAATTCCTAGACTTGAGCGAGTTTAAAGACTCACAACTCCTTGAATTAAAGGGAGGCCAGGTCCTCTTGAGGAAGGACCCCAATGCACTGCCAAAAACTTATACTGTTAATCTTTCTCCCAGCCTTCCCCAAAGGGATCTATGGCCTTTTACGATAGTTACTATTCATTGAGGAAAAGGAAATAATCAAACTTTTGGGGGATTATTGGATACTGGATCTGAACTTTGACACTAACTCCGGGAGACCCAAAATGTCACTGTGGCCCACCAGTCAGAGTGGGAGCATATGGAGGTCAGGTTATTAATGGAGACTTAGCTGATCTCCATCCCACAGTAGGTCCAGTGTGTCTCCAAACCCATGCTGTAGTGATTTCCCCAGTTCAGGAATGCATAATTAGAATAGATATACTCAGCAATTGGCAGAGCCCCCACGTTGGATCCCTGACAAATGGAGTAAGGGCTATTATGGTAGGAAAAGCCAAGTGGAGGCCATTAGAACTGCCCCTATCTAGGAAAATAGTAAACCAAAAGCAATACTGCATCCTGGAGGGATTGCAGAGATTACTGCCACCATCAAGGACTTGAAGGATGCAGGGGTGGTGATTCCCACCATGTCCCCATTCAACTTGCCTATTTGGCCTGTGCAAAAAACAGATGGACCTTGGAGAACAACAGTGGATTATTGAAAACTTAACCAGATGGTGATTCCAATTGCAGCTGTTCTTCCAGATGTAGCCACACTGCTTGAGCAAATTAATACATCTCCTGGTAGCTGGTATGCAGCTATTGATCTGCCTAATGTCTTTTTCTCCATACTTGTTTCGAATGAGCGTCAGAAGCAGTTTGTCTTCAGCTGGCAAGGCCAGCAATACATCTTCTGTTTCCTACCTCAGGGCTACATTAATTCTCCAGCCCTATGTCACAAGACATCACACTGGTCCATTACATTGATGACATTATGCTGATTGGACCTAGTAAGGAAGAAGTGTCAATGACTCTGGACATATTGGTAAAACATTTGTGTGTTAGAAGGTGGGAAATAAACCTACAAAAATTCAGGCACCTTTCACCTTGGTGAAATTTCTAGGGGTCCATTGGTGTGGGGCATGTTGAGATATTCCTTCTAAAGGGAAGGATAAGTTATTGCATCTGGCTCCTCTCACAACTAAAAAGGAGGCACAATGCCTAGAGGGGTTCTTTGGATTTTGGAGGCAACAGATTTCTCAATTGGTTGTGCTACTCCTGCCAATTTTCAAGTGACTCGAAAAGCTGTTAGTGTTGAGTGGGGCCCAGAACAAGAGAAGGCTCTGCAACAGGTTCAGGCTGTTGTGCAAGCCGCTCTGCCACTTGGGCCATATGATCTGGCTGATCCAATAGTGCTTGAAGTGTCAGTGGCAGATAGAGATGCTATTTGGAGTCTTTGGCAGGCCCCTATTGGTGAATCACAGTGCAGACACTTATTTGGAGCAAAGGCCTACCATCCTCTGCAGATAACTACTCTCCTTTTGAGAAATAGCTTTTGGCTTGTTAATGGGCCTTAGTAGAGACTGAACCCTTAACCACTGGACACCAAATTACCATGCAGCCTGAGCTGCTCAACATGAACTGGGTGTTGTCTGACCCACAGAGTCATAAAGTTGGACATGCACAGCAGCACTCCATCATTAACACGGAAGATTGGGCCTAAGCAGTACCTAAAGGCACAAGTAAGTTGCATGAGGAAATGGCCCAAATGCCCATGGTCTCCACTCCTGTCACATTACTTTCCATCTCCCAGTCATCACCTATGGCCTCATGGGAGCTTTAGTTAACTGAGGAAGGGAAAACTCATGCCTGGTTTACTGATGGTTCTGCGCAATATGCGGGCACCACTTGAAAGTGGACATTGACAGCACTACAGCCCCTTTCTGAGACCTCCCTAAAGGACAGTGTTGAAGGGAAATCCTCCCAGTGGGCAGAACTTTGAGCAGTGCGCCTGGTTATTCACTTTGCTTGGAAGGAGAAATGGCCAGTGGTGTGATTGTATACTGATTCATGGGCTGTGGCCAATGGTTTAGCTGTAAGGTCAGGGACTTGGAAGCAACATGATTGGAAAATTGGAGACAAGTATGTATGGGGAAGGAGGTATGTAGATACACCTCTCTGAATGGGTCAAAGAAGTGAGGATTTTGTGTCTCACGTGAATGCTCGCCAAAGGGTGGCCTCAGCAGAGGAGGATTTTAACAATCAAGTGGATAGGATGATGCATTCTGTGGTAATCAGTCATCTTCTTTCCCCAGCTACTCCCATCATTGCTCAATGGGCTCATGAACAAAGTGGCCATGGTGGCAGGGATGGAGGTTATGCATGGGCTCAGCAACACTGACTTCCACTCACCAAGGCTGACTTGGCTACAGCCACTGCTGAGTGCTCAATCTGCCAGCAGCAGAGACCAACACTGGATCCTCAATATGGCACTATCCTTCATGATTAGCCAGCAACCTGGTGGCAAGTTGATTTGACCATTTCTATCATAGAAAGAGCAGCATTTTGTTCTTACTGGAATAGACACTCTGGATATGGATTTGCCTTCCATGCATGTAATGCTTCTGCCAAAACTACCATCTGTTGACTTATAGAATGCCTTATCCACCGTTATAGTATCCCACACAGCATTGCCTCAGATCAAGGGATTCGCTTCACAGCAAATGAAGTATGGCAATGGGTCCATGCTCATGAAATTCACTGGTCCTACCATGTCCCCATCATCCTGAAGCAGCTGGCTTGATAGAATGATGGAATGGCCTCTAAGGACACAATTATGGTGCCAGCTATGTGGTAATACCTTGCAGGGTTGGAGCCATGTTCTCCAGGAGGCTGTCTATGCTCTAAACCAGCATCCAGTATATGGTGCTGATTCTCTGATAGCCAGGATTCATGAGTCCAGGAATCAAGGAGTGGAAATAGGAGTGGCATAACTCACTATTACCCTAGTGACCCACCTGCAAGATTTTTGCCTCCTGTCCCCACGACCTTGTGCTCTACAGGTCTAGAGGTCTTAGTTCCAAAGGGAGGAATGCTCCCACCTGGAGACACATCACGGATTCTATTGAACTGAAAGCTAAAAATGCCACCTGGCCACTTTGGGCTCCTTCTGCCTCTGGATCAACAGGGAGTTACCATACTGGCTGGTGTGATTGATCCTGATCACCAAGAGGAAATTGGATTGATATTACATAATGGAGGTAAAGAAGAGTATGTCTGGAATGCAGGAGATCCCTTAGGGCATCTCTTAGAGCTACCATGCCCTGTGATTAAAGTTAATGGAAAACTACAGCAACCCAGTTCCTACAGGACCACTAATGGCCCACACTCTTCAGGAATGAAGGTTTGGGTCATCCCACCAGGCAGGGCCATGACCAGCTGAGGTGCTTGCTAAGAACAAAGGGAATAGGGAAGGGGTGGTGGAAGAAGGTAGTTCTAAATACTAGTTACTACCACATGACCAGTTGCAGAAACAAGGACTGTAATTGTTATGAGTATTTCTGCTTTGTACGTGTGCATCAAATTTTTTTGTTTTTTTCACTTATAAAATATAAGATGTAAACAGGGCTACTACATTTTCAGCATGTGTGCTCATTGTATCACATTAGGCGCAAGTATGACTTTATAATTGTCTTTATTCAGAGATTGTGTATGGTTTAAGGAGATGTGTACAGGTGTCAAGTTGACAAGGGGCAGACTGTGGTGGTTAAGATTGTGTGTCAACATGGCTGGGCCATCATTCTCAGTGGTTTGGCAGTTGTATGATGTTCTGATCCCCTCCATGATTGGATCTGCTGTGAGTAGCCAATCAGTTAAAAGGGAGTTTCTTTGGGCATGTGGCCTGCACTGAATACAAGTGGACATTCTGGCAAGGCTCGTGTCTTGTGCTCACTCTGGATCCTGCAGCTGGCTCCTGTTCGTCTGACCTCCAGTTCTTGGGACTTGAGCTAGCAGCTTACCTGTGGTCTTGCCTGCTGATCTTGAGATTTGTCGACCTTCGCAGCCTGTGAGCAATAGCCCTGCTCTCTGATCTGCCGATCTTGGGATTGCCAGCCTCTGCAGCTACGTGAATCAGAAGCTTGTAGCCTGACCCACGGACTTGGGATGTTCCAGTGTTTACAACCACATGAGTCATTTCCATGATATAAATCTCTCTATATATATTTATATGCTTTACTGGTTTTGTTTCTCTAGAGAACCCAGTCTAAGACAGGCACTTAGGTTGTTTCCATCTTTTCCTATTGTGAATAAAGCTGCAATGAACATGGGTGTGCATATGTCTATTGTGTCACAGCTCTTATTTCTTTAGAGTATATAGGTAGGAGTGGGATCGCTGGATCATATGGTGTTTCTATTTCCATCTTTTTAAGGAAGTACTGTGCTGTTTTCCGTAGTGGTTGTCTTAGTCATCTAGTGCTGCTATAACAGAAGTACCACAAGTGGATGGCTTTAACAAAGACAAGTCTATTCTCTCAAAGTCTAGTAGGCTACAAGTCTGAATTCAGGGCGTTGGCTCCAGAGGAACACTTTTTCTGTCAGCTCTGGAGGAAGGTCCATGTCACCAATCTTCCCTTGGTCTGGGAGCTTCTCTGCACAGGAACCCTGGGTCCAAAGGACGCGCTCTGCTCCTGGCATTGCTTTCTTGGTGGTATGAGGTCCGCAACTCTCTGCTTGCTTCCCTTTCCTTTTATCTCTTGAGAGATAAAAAGTGGTGCAGGCCACACCCCAGGGAAACTCCCTTTACATTGGAATAGGGATGTGACCTGGGTAAGGGTTGTGTTACAATCCCACCCTAATCCTCTTTAACATAAAGTTACAATCACAAAATGGAGGACAACCACAGAATACTGGGAATTACGGCCTAGCCAAATTGATACACACGTTTTTTGGGGGACATAATTCAATCCATGACAGTGGTTGTACCATTTTACATTCCCAGCAGCAGTGTATAAGACTTGCAATCTCCTTACAACCTTGCCAATATTTTGTTATTTTCTATTTTTTTGATTAGTGCCATCATTGTCAGGGGGAGATGTTATCACTGTAGTTTTGATTTGCATCTCTCTAATAGCTAATGATCACGAGCATTTTTTCATGTGTTTCTTAGCTGTCTGAGTGTCTTCTTTGGTGAAATGTCTGTTCATACCCTTTGTCCATTGTTTAATTGCATTGTTTGTCTTTTTATTGTTGAGAGGTTGAAGTTTTCTATGAATTTTAGAGATTAGACCCTTGTCAGATATGTTTTAGCCAAAAAATTTTCCTCAGTCTATAGGTTCTCTTTTTACCCTTTTGGTAAAGTCTTTTGATGAGCATAAGTGTTTAATTTTTAGGAGGTCCCATTTATCTAGTTCATCATCTGCTGTATTTGCATTTTTAGTTATGTTTGGTATTCTATTTATGCCATATATTAGGGCCCGAGACATTGTCCCTATTTTTTCTTCCATGATATTCATAGTTTTAAGTTTTATGTTTAGGTCTTTGATCCATTTTGAGTTAGTTTTTTGTATGGTGTGAGGTATGGGTCCTGTTTCATTTTTCTACGTATAGACATCCAGTTTTGCCAGCACTATTTTTTAAAAAGACTGTCTCTTCCCCATTTAATGGACTTTGGGCCTTTATTAAAATCAGCTGTCCATAGGTGACTGGATTTATGTCTAGTTTCTCAATTCTGTTCCACTGGTCTATGTGTCTGTCATTGTACCAGTACCAGGCTGTTTTGACTACCATGGCTGTATAGTAGGTTCTGAGAATAGGTAGTGTGAGGACTCCTACTTTGTTTTTCTTCTTCAGTAATGCTTTGCTTATTCGGGGCTTCTTTCCTTTCCATATAAAGTTGGTGATTCCTTTTTCCATCTTGTTAAAGAATGCTTTTGGAATTTGGATTGGGATTTTACTATATCTATAGATCGCTTTGAGTAGTACTGACATTTTCACAATGTTACATCTTTCTATCCAAGAGCATGGTATGTTTTCCATTTATGTAGGTCTCTTTTGGTTTCTTGCAGTAATGTTTTGTAGTTTTCTTTGCATAGGTCTTTTACATCCTTAGTTAGATTTATTCCTAAGTATATTATCTTTTGGGGGACTATTTTGAATGGTTTTGTTTTCTGATTTCCTTTTCGAAGTTCTCCTTGTTGGCGTACAGGAATCCAACTGATTTTTGTACATTGATCTAGTACCTGCTACCTTGCTGAATCATTCTATTAGTTCCAGCATCTTTTTTGTGGAATCTTTGGGATTTTCTATGTATAGGATCATATTGTCTGGGAATAGGGGTAGTTTTCCTTCTTCTTTACCAATTTGAATGCCCTTATTTCCCTTTTCTTGCCTTATTCCTCTAACTAGGACTTCCAGTACAATGTCAAATAAAAGTGGTGATAAAGGGCATCCTTGTCTGGTTCCCATTCTCAGGGGGAATCCTTTTAGTCTCTTTCCATTGAGAATAATGTTGGCTCTTGGCTTTGTATGAATTCCGTTTATTATTTTGAGGAATTTCCCTTCTATTCCTATTTTGCTGAAAGTTTTTATCAGGAATGGGTGTTGGACTTTATCAAATGCCTTTTCTGAGTCAATTGAGATGATCATGTGATACTTTCATTTTATTTATGTGGTGGATTATGTTGATCGATTTTCTAATTTTGAACCATCCTTGCATACCAGGTATGAATCCCACTTGGTAATTATGTATTTTTTTTGATACACTTTTGAATTCTATTGGCTAGAATTTTATTGAGAATTTTTATATCTATATTCATGAGGGATATCCAACTGTAATTTTTTTTTTTTTTTTGGTGTCTTTGCCTGGCTTTGGTATCAGGTTTATACTGGCTTCATAGAATGAATTCGGGAGTATTCCTTCCTTTTCTGTGAGAATGATCCATATGCATTGGAAGAGAATGTATACGTTGCTGCTGTTCAGTGAAGTGGTCTGTATATGTCTATGAGGTCAAGTTGGTTGATTGTGGCATTTAGACCTTCTGTGTTTGTTGAGATTCTTTCTAGATGTTCTGTCCTTCACCGAAAGCAGTGTGTTGAAGTCTCCTACTATTATTGTGGAACTGTTTCTCTTCTTGGTGCTGTTAGGGTTTGTTTTATGTATTTTGGAGCCCTGTCATTCAGGAGCCCTGGTGACACAATAGTTAAGAGCTTGGCTGCTAATTAAAAGACTGGCAGTTCGAGTTAACCAGCTGCTTCTTGGAAACCCTACGGGGCAGTTCTACGCTGTCCTATAGAGTCGCTATGAATCATAATTAGTTCAACAGCAAAGGGTTTGGTTTGTTTGTTTGTTTTGGTCATTGGGTACACATATTTATTATGGTTATGTCCTCTTAGTGGATTGACCCTTTAATCATTATATAATGTCCTTCCTTATCTTTTATGGTGGATTTTACCTTAAAGTCTATTTTATCAGAGATTAATATTGCCACTCCCGCTCTTTTTGGGTTATTGTTTGCTTGATATATTTTTTCCATCTTTTGAGTTTTAGTTTATTTATGTCTTTGTGTCTAAAGTGTGTTTCTTGTAGACAGGATATTGATGGGTCTTGTTTTTTTTATCCATTCTGCCACTGTCTGTCTCTTCACTGATACATTTAAGCCATTTACATTCAGTGTGATTATATAGGTATGAGTTTACTGCTGTCATTTTGTTGTGCTTTTTTTTGTAGTGTTGACAGTTTCTCTGTCCTGCTTAATTTTCTATGCCGAGTTCTTTTTTTGTGTGTGGACTTTTCATTTCTTTCATTGTTGTTCATTTTGTATTTACTGGGTCTCTATGGTTGTCTTTTTTATTTTGATGAGTAGGTTTCTTAACTTTCTTTGTGATTGCCTTGGAATTTATATTTATCATCCTAAATTTAAAGCAGTCTTATTTTTATAGCTCTTTGACTTCCTCTCCATATGAAAGTTCTATAATTCCATCATTTATTCCTCCTTTTTGTTTTGACGTTTTCATCAGTTACATACTGATGTGTCCTGTTCCCTGTTTTCAGTCTTTTATCTTTGTTTTATTTTTGAGAATTCTTTATCTGGATTAGTGTCTGGCTGATGCTGCCCTGTGTTCTATTCTCAGGTTGTTGTCTAATGTTTTTAGTTCTCTATCCGAAAGACTCCCTTTAATATTTCTCATAAGATTGGTCTGGTTTTAAAAATTCCCTTAATTTCTGTTTATCTGGAAATGTCCTTATTTTCCATCATATTTGAGTGACAATTTTTATGGATAGATAATTCTTGGTTGGCATTTTTTTTCCTTGAAGGCTTTATATATGCCATCCAAATGCCTTCTTGCCTGCATGGTTTCTGACAACTAATCAGGGCTTGGTCTTATTGGTTCCCCTTTGTCGGTGGCTTTTTGTTTTTCCTGAGCTGCTTTCAGGATTCTTTTTTGTCTTTTGTTTTGGCAAATTTGATTATGATATGTCTTTGTGACTTTCTTTTGGGGTCTATCCTGTATGGGTTTCGTCAAGCTTCTTGGATAGGTATCCTCTCATCTTTCAAAATAGTAGGGAAGTTTCTGCCAGTGTACCTTCAATAATTCTCTCTGTGGTGTTTTTTGTTGTTGTTGTTTTGCCTCTTCCTGTTTTGGGATTCTGATCACACATAAATTTTTCTTCTTGATAGTGTCCCACATAATTCTTAGGCTTTCTCCATTTTTCTTTGTACTTTTTTCTGAGTTTTCCTCAAACAATTTGGTACCAAAGGATTTGACCCCTATTTTGCAGATTCTGTCTTCCATTGATTCAATTCTGCTTCTATGTCCTTCTGTTGCGTTGTCTATTTCTGATCTTTTATTGTTAATCTTTTGGATTTCTAATTGCTGTTTTTGTATACTTTCTAATTGCCTATTTATTCTGCCGTTTTGTTCTTGTATTATTTTCCTGAATTCTTTTATTGCTTTGTCTGTTTTCCTTGATTTTGTCTGTGTTTTCCTTGATCTCTTTCTTCATCTCTTGGGGAACCCTGTAAATTAGGCTTTTGAATCCCCTGTCAGGTAATTCCATTACCATTTCTTCCTCTGGAAGGCTTTCTGGTTCTTTGTTTTGGTCACTTGCTGGAGCCATCTTGTCCTGCTTCTTCATGTGCTTTGGTATAGTCTATTGCCTCTGAAGCACTAAGGTGTTATTATGTTTATTTATTTATTATCTGTTTGTTTGCTGCCTCCTGATTTTTTGTTTTGTTTTTATATGTATCTGAGTCGGTGAGGTGTGTGTGCTACTCTGGTCGCTAGTCTAGCCACACTGGAGCTCTCTCCATCTCTCTCTGGGTTGGCGGGGCAGTGGTTGGTTATGCGAGCACAGGTGTCTGTTCACTGGTCTTGCAGGGCGGCTGAGGATGTAGCTGGCATTGCTGGTGAGTTTATGTGTCCGTGTGGCCAGTCACCTGGGCATGGATGCAGGGAGCACTCTCACTAGTTGTTGAATTGGGTGTTGTGTGTGTCCACTGCTGGTTGCCGGCTGGTTGGGGCAAGGGTACCTGGGTCATTGGTCACCAAGTAGGTGGTACGGAAACTCTCAACAACAGTCTTGGGCAGGCAGGGCTGCACAGGGGTGGTCAGAGTGGGCACAAGCCTCTAGCTGTAAGGGGGACCAGGCAGGGGGCGAGCCAAGGGGGATGTCGCCAGTCCACAGGTGCCCACTAGGAGGTTGTGCCCCTGTCCACTAGAACACTATGCTAAGGAGGGTGTGCCCCCAGTTCACGGGCTCCCTGCGCCAGTGGCTGGGTGGAGCAGCAGGCACCGCCAGTCCGTGGGCCCCTGATGTGGGAGGCTGAGCATAGGAGCAGGTGCTGCAGGCCCCCGAGTACAGCTGGCTAGGCAGAAGAGGGTGTGCTGCCAGTCCCTGGGCCCCCCGAGCTGGCAACCAGGCAGAGAAGCAGACATTGGCAGTTTGAATCCACCAGCTGCTCCTTGGAAACTCTACGGGGCAGTTCTACTCTGTCCTATAGGGTCACTATGAGTTGGAATGAACTCACTGGCAACAGGTATGGCTGCACTGTGCAGGTTTAGCTGGCAGAGTGCCAGCACTCCGTAATTCTCTGTGTCCACTTTTATTATGCAGTCTCTCCTTCCACTTGGCACTCAGTCTGAGTCTTCTGCCTTGCCTTTGATGTTCAGGGTTCTAAAGTTGTCATCTGTATGTGATCCAGCTATTTTCTGGAGTCTTTGTTGTAAGAAGCACATTATGAGGCATCTGACTATGCTGCCATCTTGGACCACCTCCTTTGCTATAATTTTTAAGAAATAGTGTGTCACACCTCAGAATGCCATTGTATCACTTCAGAGATGAATTGATATTTGAATGCATAACATTTGATATGTGAATTAGTGTACAGGCAGTTTAAACAATTAAGAATGGCCATGCTATATTTTATTGTTCATACAACAAATATGAACTTGCTAGCCACTGGCTTTTTCTGGTCTATGTGATGTATCTTCTTTTAAAATGTTTAATACTTTTTATTCTCACTAAAAAAAAAGTTATTTTTTTTTAACTTCTTAGTGTATAGGTTTTAAAAAAAATATGAAAGAAAATTTAATTCTTTCCAGCAATTAATCTGAAATCACATTTTGCTGTTTACTTTAATCCAAATCTCATCTCATGAACTTCTCTGATGTTTTATAAAGACAAAAACAATTTTTAAAGGTTGAAAGGCTAAACAAGTTTGGGGAAGTCTGGCTTGCATCATAGAATTATTAAGATGTTGAATAAAGGTACAAGATTGTCAAAATACCTGCATTACACTTTTCTTGTTGGACTCTGGCACTATTCATCTGACATTAATACTATCAAAGATACCCTTGAATGACCACATATGAACATTTTTTTCAACTGAATAAAATTTAACTACAGGGTCGGTCAACTTCACTGGTAGGTTCCAATGGACACACATTAACTTTCAAGTCACTAGATTTATACACAATACACTGCAGTAGTATTGCACTAGTATTCACTTTAGCAATATTCTAAGCAATGGACTGAGTATTTAGCCAATGCTTTCTAGCCTGTCTCATATAGTTATATAAAATGTTTAACTCACTACAACAATAATTAGCTTTGCTTTTGACCTTAAATAATTAATGGATCTCAATAATTCCTGGAAAGAAGGAAGAAAGGAAGGACGAGAAGGCAGGCATATCAGAGTAATTTTAAAACTTTTTTTTAGGTTTGGGGCATCAAAAAGAATCTAAAAATTATGGGCTCTCACCAAAAAAATGTACATTCTTACAATACTTTGTATATAATTTTAGAGGATCTGAGTGATGTTTCTCAAAGTATAGTCCATGGACCATATGTATCCAAATTTCTTGAGGTGTTTGTTAAAAGTTCAGATTCCTGAGTTTCACTTCAGAGTTACCAGGCTGGAATGTCACAAGGTAAGACCTAGAAATAGAATTTTTAACAATATCCACAGATAAGACTATTTAAAACTAAACTTTGTTTTTTTATAAAAGGAAAATAAATAGATATACAAACACATTCACACACATGTATAGACATAATCATGTGTGTAATTTTAAAATTAAAATACTATTGTCTTATAGTAATAATAAGTTTCTTGTTGTTATTATTATTATAAGCCCTTCCCTACATCCAGTCCCAGCCCTAGAGGTAACCACCCTCATATTTTCTATTTCCACCAAAATTTCCTCTGTATCATTAAAAATTATATGCTTATGTCACTGTTTCTTGTTTTTCCAATTTTAGTCTTTGTCTATTGACTGTCTGTTCCCGTCAGAGCGGATAGAGACTAGAATTTCCCTTTCCTATCCCGACTCCACTTTTTTCCCTCAACCCCGATGTGTCATAATTTTTTGTTAAATTAGTAGCCAGTGTTTCATTATTATTGTTGTCATGTGCCGTTGAGTTGACTCCAACTCTTAGCAACCCAATATGACCGAGTGGAACTGCCGCATGAAGTTTCCCAGGCTATTATCATCACAGGAGCACATCACCAGGTATTTTCTGTCCCAGAGCCACTGGTGGGTTCAAACTGCTGACCTTTCTGTTAGCAGCTGAGCACTCTGCACCACCAGGGCTCTGATGTTCCCAGAACCAAACAATGCATTGCCTCTTTTCTGAAATTAATAGTTGCCTTATTTTTTCATTTGTTCTGTTTTCCGTCTACCTACTAATTTTTTCCCAGTGTTCCATTCTCCCTGCCATGTGTTGTTGTTGTCAGGTGCCGTAGAGTTGGTTCTGACTCACAGTGACCAACAGAACAAAATATCGCCCAGTCCTGCACCGTCCTCACAATTGTTCTTATGTTTGAGCCCATTGTTGCAGCCACTGTGTCAATCCACCTCACTGAGGGTCTTCCTCTTTTTCACTGACCCTCTACTTTACCAAGCGTGATGTCCTTCTCCAGGGACTGGTCTCTCTTAATAACATGTCCAAAGTACTTAATACAAAGTCCTGCCATCCTCCCTTCTAAGGAGCATTCTAGCTCTACTTCTTCCAAGACAGATTTGCTGGTTTGTTGGTTTTGGTTTTGACTTCTTCTCTGCTAAATTAATTGCTACTCCTTCTATTTTCCAAACACTTGTTGAAATCTTGAATTCTCTCTCTCTCTCCTCCCTTTGTCTTTGTCCCTGTAAGTTAAAAAAAAAACCATTGCCATTGAGTTGATTTCGACTCATAGCAACCCTATAGGACAGAGTAGAACTGCCCCATATGGTTTCCAAGGCTGTAATCTTTACAGAAACAGGCAGCCACATCTTTCTCCCGCAGAGTAGCTGGTGAATTGTCGACCTTTTGGTTAGCAGCCAAGAGCTTAACCACTGCGCCACCAGAGCTCCTTTCTTTGTAGGTTAAGGCCTTTTTATTCCCTTGTCGTCCTTTTAGTGGAGGTTGAAGAAGAAGTGCGGGGAAATGCATGTGGGCAAACCACAATTTATAAGAGAAACTCCAAAGCACTTTCTGTGCAACAAACACTTGAGGACCACTGGCTAGGATGCAGCAGACGTTGGAGTAGTGGATGACTAATGACTGAATGGATGAATATGTGCACTCAATGAATTTATGAAAACCCATTGATTTAAGAACAACAAACTATGATGTTGGTTGAACTATTGACCTAGAAAGTTGGCAAACCCCAAAATAAAAATCCCTGTCAGGCTCCACCCCACCCCACCCTACTCCCCCAAAAGAGAAAGAAAAGTCACAAACATGTTAACTGTAGCTCTTTCTATCTATTCAGGTTGTGGGATACACACATTTTTTTATCTTTGTACTTTTCTTGCATTTTCTAAATTTTACGCACTGTGTATAATTACTGTTTGAGTGTGTATGAGTGTCTGGGAGAGAATTACTATACTCCTCCTAACACCTCACCTAGAGAGGTGAAATAAAATCTTCAGTCTGAAATACACACATTTATTCATCAAACTTTTGTCAAGTGCCTAGACCAGAGTTACACACCTTACGGGTATTATTAAATTAGCGAATATTTCTGAATCATAACTTCAAAAGAAACTAAGAAAATATGGTTGGGAGAAGGAAGAGTCTTATGGGTAATTTTTTAAAAAATAATATTTTATTGTGTTTTTAGTGAAGGTTTACGCAGCAGTTTAGGTTCCCATCCAACAATGTCTACACAAATTGTTCAGTGGCATTGGTTACATTCTTTCTTCACAATGCGTAAACATTCTCAGTATTTCTGTTCTGATTGTTCCATTGTATGGGCAATTTTTTAAACTGAAAAGGAACTGTATCATACCAGCATTTTTATATTTAATTTATTAAAAAAAAAACACACCATGTACTAGGTGCCTATTATCTCACAGAACCCATGCAAGGAGCGAGAGGTGCACAGATCTGTAGTTCACCACACCATCTGTCTTAGTTATCCAGTGCTGCCATAACAGAAATACCACAAGTGGACGGCTTTAACAAACAGAAATTTACTCTCTCACAGCCTAGTAGGCTACAAGTCTGAATTCAGGGTGCCAGCTCCAGGGGAAGGCTTTCTCTCTCTGTTGGCTCTGGGGGAAAGTCCTTGTGATCAATCTTCCCCTGGTCTAGGAGCTTCTCAGCACATGGACCCCAGGTCCAAAGGATGCAGTTTCCTCCTGGTTCTTCATTCTAGCTGGCATGAGGTCCCTCTGTCTCTCTGCTGGCTTCTCTCTTTTATATCTCAAAAGAGATTGACTCAAGATACAACCTAATCTTGTAGATTGAATCCTGCCTCATTAACATAACTGCCTATAATCCTGCCTCATTAACATCATAGAGGTATAATTTACAATACTTAGGAAAATTACATCAGAAGGCAAAATGGTGGATAATCACACAATACTGGGAATCATGGCCTAGCCAAGTTGACATACATTTTTGGGGGACACAATTCAATCCATAACACCATCCCAGTCTAAGAAAGAATCCATAGTTATGTGTAGTGAGTTCTTGAAAACACTCAGCTCATGGAAGACATAGTTGTCTGTATTTTGTAATTTTTAACTTTTTGTTTATGTAGCAGATTCTCTCAGTTATTTACCCAACTGTCACTCTCTCCACTCCCTTCTTCCCTTTGTGGAGCTCCAGTTTTATTCCAGTGACTATCCTTCCCCCAGGGAATATCCTCATTAGTCAAAGGCAATCATGGTAACATAGTATTTCCCTTGTCAGAGACTGGAAACTGCAGGGATTCCAAGAAAACGAAACACAAAAAAGAGGCCACCCCATCTTCTGCTGGACATTGCTGAGTTTGCACAGAATCCTCGAGAACGGTATGGCCAACTTGGTACCAGCCTAAGGAACACTGCAACACAGAACCAAGAGAATCTCAGAGATGTAAAATCAGAGCTCTGACATACCATGCTTGGGCCCTGTCCTACCTTTGGACTTTTATTTTATGAAACAACAAATCTTTATTGTTTAAGCCAATTTGCGTTGGAGCTTCTGTTACATGCCACAGAAAGCATCCTAACAGATACAGTATGCTTTGTCTCAGGAAGAGGATTTGGTGTACAGGGAATGTAAGAAAAAAGCAGATGTCATTGTTGTTGTTAGGCGCCGTCGAGTCGGTCCTAACTCGTAGCGACTCTATGTACAACAGAACGAAACACTGTCCAGTCCTGCGCCATCCTCACAATCGTTGTTACGTTTGAGCACACTGTTGTAGCCACTGTGTCAATCCATCTCATTGAGTCTTCTTCTCTTTTGCTGACCCTCTACTTTACCACGCATAATGTCCTTCTCCAGGGACTGCTCCCTCCTAATAACATGTCCAAAGCATGTGAGACGAAGTTTCGCCATCCTTGCTTCTAAGGAGCATTTTGGCTATACTTCTTCTAAGACAGATTTGTTTGTTCTTTTGCAGTCCATAGTATACTCAATATTCTTTGCCATCACCATAATTCAAAGGCATCAATTCTTCTTCAGTCTTCCTTATTCATTGTCCAGCTTTTGCATGCACATGAAGTGACTGAAAACAGCATGGCTTGGGTCAGGCACACCTTGGTCCTCAAGGTGACATCTTTGCTTTTTACTACTTTAAAGAGATTTCCTGTAGCCGACTTGCCCAATGCAATGCGTCTTTTGATTTCTTGACTGCTGTTTCCAGAATGGCACAGTAGTTAACAGCTTGCCTGTTAACCAAAAGGTCAGCAGTTTGAATTCACCAGCTGCTCCCTGGAAACGCTTTGGGGCAGTTCTACTCTGTCCTGTAGGATCGCTGAGTCAGAACGGACCTGTGGCACATAACAACAACAATACCTGTGGATGTAATCCCATTTGGGAATAGGGCTTTCCCTTTTATGTTAATGAGGCCATATCAACATAGGGTGTGTTATAAACCTAATCGCTTCAGAGTTAGAAGCAGTAGCCTAGACTCAGAGACAAGCGAACACAAATGGGGAGGATAACGTCAGACGTTATCTGACGACAACGCGGCCAGATGCACCTACAAGCCCAAGAACTCTAAGGATTGCCAGTTACTAGAAGTTGAAAGACACAAAGTAGGACCTTCTTCTAGAGCTACTCTCTGAATTTGGACTTCTAACCTCCAAACTGTCAGAAAATAAATTTCCGTTCTTTAAAGCCACCTGCTTGTGATATTCCTGTTACAGCAACACTAGCAAACTAGGACAATGTCATTCTGTCATCTCCAAGCATTCAGGAGCTTGCTTTAATCCCTCCTGCCTTCTCTTGACAGTGGCTGATCGGAGCAGCCGGCTGATAAGTTTTCCAAGACGGAGTGGGTGGAATGAGCTGAAGGAAGGAAATGTAGCAAGTTGGGAGATGAGCCACATGACAGGTGCTGAAGACCAGGACGCTGACAAGCCTGAGGGCTGAGGTAGTGACAAAAGGATGATGGGCAAAAATGGGGTGTTTGAAAAGGCCTTGAATCACCAAGAGAAACATGACGAGCGAGACTGGGGTGGGAGGGCTGTCTAGCAGTGCCTCCCGGAACTTCGCTGGCTAGGACTTTTGTACATTTTTAAAATCCAAAGCATGTGTAGTCAGAGCCAGGATGAGAAAGACTGTGGTGTTGAGGGGAAGCAAAGGGAGAAAAAAGAGAGAGAGGGACAATTTCAGTTCCTTTTCTCTCCGTTAAGTCTTGCCTGTAATCAGGTTTAAATGCACACTATCCCTTTAGAGTTGCCCAGTCAGGGCTAAAACTGACCGCGATGTCTGGGGCAGGCTATGATATTTTAATCGCCTCTTTTGTTATCTTGCACATTTGCACTGGGCTGAAACTGAAACAGTCCTTGGAGGTGAAAAACAAGGGACGCCATGCCAAATTCCTCTTCCATGTGCAGTTACAAAAGCCGCTAGGCATGTAGAAAGAATGCAGATTTTAGTTTAGAGAATAAAGGACCTTTTCTGACTAAAGGTGGAGTAAGGGAGGGTGGTGTTGCTGGCCTTAGATCCACCTGGGAGAGTGTCTTAACTAAGTCTGAAGAGAGGAAGCCAATACCTACCACGTGGGATGCTGATCAATACTGGCAGCCTGTCCGGCAGAGGCCTGCAGTGAACAGAGAGAAATCAGCCATGTTGCAAATTAGGGTTCTGTGTACATTCAGTTGTGAAGGGTGACCACTTAGCAGCATGAATACGGAATCCACCATTTTAACAGCAAAAATCTGAAGGAAAAAAATGACTGAATTTTAGTTTCTACCACATTTCTCTTTGCAAAATTTCAGCATATAAATAGCTAGTTGCCTACCAAGGCCAGAAACCCACAAAATAAAAATTGGTAATGCAAATTAAAATAGATGTCTTCGATTTGTTGTATTTATAGAAAGACCTTTTTGAGTTTTCAAGAGTACTTTTGACCAAGCGTAAGACAGGCTAAATAAATTACTGCTCAGTTCTCTCCAAGAGTTTCTTGAGAGGCAGGGTTACTGACTTTAGCTCTATTCCCCAGCAGAAAAACTGTGGAGCCCGATGTTCTCAAGCATAGACTAAGAACTGCTTTGAGTCTGGTGAAGTCCTTCACTCCCACAGGCTGTGTGGAGAGTCCTGCACACAACAGACGTAAGTTCTCACCGGGGTTGGGGTGGGGCTGGGCACAAAAGTGAGCTCAAATACAATTATTTCTCCCTTCCCGCAAACTAAATAACACCTACTGCCGTTGATATCAGGTACTTATGTACCTTCATTGATAAATATGTATCAGGAAAGCACATTCCTTGTTATAAGACAGGCTGTCTGAAGTTTCTAAGTCTATGTAGTGAATTCCATAGAGATACGTATTTTTAATAAAGCGCTTAACATTTCACATACAACTTTTTACATAATCACCGTGGTATGGTGGCCCAAGACGCCAAAAGGAGCAAATGATTCGAATAAATAATCTTTAAATTAAAAAAAAAAAAGGAAGAAACCTAGTTTGGATATAGCAGAAACGTGCTATTGTACGTTTATACCTTGGGTGTTGTGCACTTCAGATCAGCCCTGGGAAACAGCAACTTCACGTGTTAGATTTTCCCCAACCCCCGCCTTCAGCAGAGCCGGAGCACCTGCACGAAGCAGGGGCGCAAGTTCATCGGCTTTGTGTCAAAAGAACAAAGATCCGCCCAGCTGCTGTCTCGCAGTTTGGGAAGCACGAAGCCGACTCTGGAGCCCGGTGTGGCTCGCAGAGCCGCGCCCCC
>NW_004444025.1:4085548-4091425 GCF_000243295.1 Trichechus manatus latirostris
TGCAGCGGCGGCGGCGGCATCATGGCCCCGACCCTGCTCCAGAAGCTCTTCAACAAAAGGGGCAGCGGCAGCGGCGGCAGCTCCGCGTCCGCGTCGGCCCAGGGCAGGGCGCCCAAGGAAGGACCCGCCTTTAGGTGAGGGGGCGTCGAGGCCCGAGGCTGGCGCGGGACCGCAGTTGGCTTGGGTGGCCGCCGGGGAAGGGGAGGCGAAGGGGAGCGGGTGGCCCGGGACATCGCTGCCTATCGCCGGCGCCCTGTCCCGGGGCTGGTCAGCGTGGACGCGCCTGATAGCGAGCGTTCCGAGTGTGGCTCGGCACCCTGTGTGACCGCGAGGGTCCTTCCTTCCTTCCTTCCTCCCCCCACCGTCTTTCTCCACAACTCCAATCTCCCTTCCCCTTTGAAAGAGTTTTCTTTCCTTGGGGCTCCCGGGTGTGCGCTTGGCTCGGGAGATGGAGGTTCGCCGTCAATTTGGGGCGAACCCCTTCCCAGCAGAGCCTCCTGGGCACCTCTGCGGGCGCTGCAAAGCTGTGAGCTGTCATTTTGAGGGCAGCTCCAACCTATTGTGTACGTGACAGTATTTTGAAGTTGTGAAGGCGCAACAGCCACGAAAAAGGCGTCTTCCTTCTTTCTTGCCATATATGACAAGCTCTCAAGCGGATGAATGAAAGTATGTAATTTTGGCATCATTTGGAAGGTTGATGCCGCATGATGTAGGGAAAGGGGGAGTAAAATGCTTTTATGAAATGGCTGAGATTTCAGTTTAACAGAAGTGATGCATTAGATTTAAATAGATCCAACTTCAGGCCCTTGTGAACACGTCTTCGTTTATGTTGAGCGTTTACTGTTTTCAGTGCTTTATATTGATTTTTCTCATTTACGTTTCTAACAACCCTGTGTATTATTATTCCCATTTTACAGATGGGAAACTTACGTCTGGGAAAATTTAAGCAGCTTACCCAATCCAGTAAGCTTTTCTGCTTTCAAGGGTTAAATTTTAAAATTTAGCTTTATGATGTCCTAGATTGCATTTCAACACGCTTGTGTTTAGAAGTTCATTTATTTACCTTTAAAGTTTTTTGCAGAAGGGGGCTGATTTTTATTGAACATCTACTCCCAAAGTGACAGGCCGCTACCCAGTTGCCTTTTGGCCAGAATATCTTGCAAAAATGGTTCATTGTTAAACAAGTCTGTTGTTAGGTGCTGTCGAGTTGGTTCTGACTCATAGGGGCCCTGTGTACAACAGAAGGAAACACTGCAGGGTCCTCACAGTCATTGCTATGTTTGAGCCCATTGTTGCAGCCACTGTGTCATTCCATCTCGTTGAGGGTCTTCCTCTTCTTCACTGACCCGTTACTTTACCAAGCATGATGTCCTCCTCCAGGGACTGGTCCCTCCTGATAACGTGTCCAAAGTATGGGAGACAAAGTCTCACCATCCTCCCTTCTGAGGAGCATTCTGGCTGTACTTCTCCCAAGACAGATTTGTTCGTTCTTGCAGTCCGCGGTATATTCAATATTCTTGGCCAACACCATAATTCGAAGGTGTTAATTCCTCTTCCGTCTCCCTTATTCATTGCCCAGCTTTTGCATATATATGAGGTGAAACAAGTCTAGACCTAGTATAATAAACCCTTTAAAAGTTTCAGGCGAAACTTTGAAATAAATTTTGGATTAAATTTTACATTCTAGATTTTGCTTTTCCTGAATTCCATTTATTTAAAACACACACAGTTCCTCAGCGTAGTTATGTGAAAATTAAACACTAATACTGTTTTTTGGTGTGTGGCACACTGTGCATAAAAGGTGTTGTTTGGAAGGCAAATTGTGAGGCCTTTAAGCTACCCTAGATCACTCTCAGGTTTCTCTTGGGCTAACTGAATCTTTAAATTTGAGTAGGGGATTGTATGCCTTTCACTGCTTTGAGGACTAGTGATGCTGTGTTCCTTTGCAGAATGGTAGAATTACTTCAGACCCAGGGTATGTAATTTCTTCTCTTCCCTCGCAGTAACCCAGGCGGGATCAAGGGAACAAAGCCTGCTGAGAAAGGAGCGTATGTCACAGGTGTTGATACTTCGGCAGCCCTTGACAAGGACACTTAGAGCCGTTCTAATGCTGGTGGACGTCGTGGAGTTACACTGTCATTGTTTCCTGTGCACCCTGCCCACTCACCCACCACCATTTTCTCCACCCACAAGTTTAACTGGGTATATTTTGAACAAAAAAAAATTGTGGCTATATTTAGGGCCTAGCCATATTAGGGAAATTGATTCCCACTTTGTGGGAACGTTTTCAGTAAAGTGTTCTGACTTCCCATTGGTGTATAATGAAGAACACAGGATTGTGCCAAGGACTTTTTTTTTTCCTTTTCCTTGACCTCATTAGAATTTTCTGCAAGGTTAGGAGGTAGATGTATTTTGGAGAGTTTGGGGATCTTTGTTGAACATCCACTTGATGAGAACCCCCATCAGCAGTGCCCCTCATTGGGGTTACTAGGGGGAGAGAAATCCCTGAGGGGAAGAGAGGTGGAGCAGCAGATGTCTGCAAAGACCCAGGAGGATGGGGACAGGTCGACCAGTGCCACCAGATCAACACAGGGTGCCCGAGCACATCTTGCCTCCTGCTGTCCTCACCCGACCTACTCTTAGGCTCTGTGTGGCCCTCCTGAGAACCCTCTGGGGACAGTTTCCCTTTCTTGCCCTACAAACTAATGACCCTATTTTTTCATTTTACCCAGATTTTACCAGATAAGAACTGGTGAGTGCTTTTGAGAAAGGTTTTTCTTACATAGGCAGTTAGCTGCCCTGGGAAGCCCACTTTGTACTTGAGTATATTTAGGGAAGTTAAGGCAAGAGTCTTAGATTCTACGAGTCAAGTATTCCTGCCGTGAATTGGTATTCTGTAGTGCATTTAAAAACAGGACGTATTGTAGATCTTGAGAACGAAAGGTTCCCTGAAAATTCAGGTAGACTTTTTTGGGCAGTTTGTAGCATACATTGAGACAAGCCTAAATAAAAGTAGGATGTAACTTTTTATATTTTTGTTTTTTTGTGTTAAAGTTTGTGGAAGCCTCGAACTTTCTTTTCTGTTTCCACGATGGACTTCCACGCTTTTCTGCACTTCTCTGAATTGTTTTGCCCTTGATGTTATTCTTTTCACTCTAGTGTCCTTCCTTGTCACTTCTCCTGTTTTTTTTTGTTTTTTTTTAACTGTTCTTTTATTCCTTCAGTTTTCACATACTGTATTTATTGTCCAGTATAAGTAGCTTATATCACAGGGCATTTTCAGATCATCCTGCTTTCTGGTGTTCCATCTGAAAAAGAGCATCATCACAATCAGAACTCTTTCTTAAGTGTGTTTTGTTTAGAATCTCAACAAAAAGCCCTTTTCATAGCTTTGAGGAAAGAGGTTGCTAGGAAAACAGAGTAGGAATCAAAATAGATTGAATTTACATGTTTGGGAGAAGTAGTCAGGAACACCATATGATTTTGGGCATTTGTGAAGTTTATGTCCTATTTAAAGTTTAAAATTGCATTGAGGTCTTTGCAATTTTGGTGGATTCTCTAATTGTTGGTCTTCAGATGTATATTTGAATAGCCCTGTGTCACAGAAGGATAAATTAGGACAAAAAGAGATGATTTCTCTAGGTGCTCAAGCCAGAAGTAGAATCGAGTTCTTGATTATCTTGAGTTTATGGCCAGCATGTTTACACAGCACAGTTTAAAAGCCAGGTCGTGCCCAGTGACTGACTTGTCTTGTTCACGTCTGAAGCTTTAACTTAAGGTTTTTTTCTTTTTTTTTTTGTTTCTTTAATGTCTCTGACAATTTAGTAAACTAGACAGAGAGGTGAAGATCATGGGTTATCAGATGTTTTCTTTTGTGTTCTTTTGAGCCAGTTAAATGAACTTCCCCGCACATCCTGAATACCTAAGGCCAAACGGCCTAGTTAGTGCTAATCCCCATTGTTGTGTTAGAATAAAGTTAAGTAGCCTGTCATAGGGTTAGTATAATCCACTTGTCGTTATCAAATAGCCTCTGATGCCCGTGTGCCTCTGGCTTTCAAACTACCCAGCTAGAGCAGCCATGTTGTGCGTCGCTTACTGGAGTTTGCAGTCTGAAGGACGACAGATTATATGCTAAATTGAAGAAACAGCAGACAGCACATTGGAAACTGTAACAGACAGATGCTTCAAACACTGGCAAATAAAGGGTAAATCTTTACATTAGGTACAGAGTTAAAACTTCACTGTCCTTGTGCTTGGTATGACTGAGGGCAAGATTGACTTCCTCTTCCCTCAGAGGGAAATTGCACAGGAGTGCTTCCTCCCCTTCCGCTGGCAGCTCCTGAGAGTCAAGCATTTATAATGGCATTTTTCTGAGGTAGAGGGAGAATATTCTGGAAAAAAGACAGTGGAGTCCCAGTACAGACACTTTTTAATGCTTATAAAATAAGACATGTGAAATATAAATAGTGGTTTTCATTTATTTTTACTTCTTTCTAAAAGTCTTTCTGGAGATTTCCTTGCCTGCTGCTTTGGATCTATTAGCACGCACGTCACATCATAGCTCCGTGTCCTGAAACATGCCATCCACCGTGGGGGGTTATTAGAGATTTTTGGCAGAGGTGAAAAAGGGAGCCGTTCCATCGAATGCGGTGTGTTCTGTTAAAGACCTTTGGAGGGCAAGTTGAGGAGAGTGTCGGTTCAGCCCTGTCTAGGTGAGACTAAACACATCTCTACGTTTCCTTGGCCCTCAATTTCCACACTCGTAAAGTGACAGCACCGGTCCTATGCCATAGGATTTCAGTGAGGAGGTAATATAGAATGATCTTAAGTATTACCAAGAGCCTTTTAAGTTGTGGAGTTCAGTATTACTCAGACTGAGACTTTACTAAAATGGAACCATTTTTAGTGGCTGCTTTCTTTCTGTACATGGGAGGCTTGAGGCAGAAGTGAACTGACATTGTTTTTTTTGAACCTTGATGCTGTCAGTGATGGAAGAGAGACCCTGTTTCCAGAGAGGCACTAAAGATACTCAGCACGCAGTAATCCCCACCTGGGTGGTGGCGACTGCGCGTTCAGAAATAGTGAACATTTTTAGGAGTATGGTGTATTGTTTTTTCAGAATTATTTGCAAGTTTTTCTTATCAAGAATAAAATTTTATTTAACGAAAGGGAGAAATTGGGTAAACCAAATGATGTAGTCACACACTGGTTGATACTCTGCAGTAGCCAAATCTTTTTTTTTTTTTTTTTTAATTTTTTTTTACTGTACTTTAGATGAAGGTTTACAGAACAAATAGTTTCTCAGTAAACAGTGCACATACTGTTTTATGACATTGGTTAACAAACTCACGACATGTCAACCTCTGCCTTCTCGACCTTGGGTTCCCTATTACCAGCTTTCCTGTCCCCTCCTGCCTTCTAGTCCTTGTCCTAGGCTGTTGTGCCCCATTAGTCTCATTTTGTTTTATGGGACTGTCTAATCTTTGGCTGAAGGGTGAATCTGAGGAGTGACTTCATTACTGAGCTAAAAAAGTGTCCACCAGCCATGCTTTTGGGGTTTCTACAGTCTCTGTCAGGCCACTAAGTCTGGTCTTTTTTTGTGAGTTAGAATTTGCTTTACATTTTCCTCCAGCTCTGTCTTGTATCCTCTATTGTGATCCCTGTCAGAGCAGTCAGTGATGGTAGCCGGGCACAATCTAGTTGTACTGAACTCAGTCTGGTGGAGGCTGTGGTAGTTGTGGTCTCTTGGACTAATCTTTCCCTTGTATCTTGTTTTCTTCATTCTCCCTTGCTCCTGAAGGGGTGAGACCCGTGGAGTATCTTAGATGGCTGCTCACAGGCTTTTAAGACCCCAGATGCTACTCACCAAGGTAGAAT